>NW_015516245.1:0-1256 GCF_001515645.1 Sinocyclocheilus grahami | reverse complement strand
ATCTGTACTTTTACTCAAGTACTTGATTTGTGTACTTTGTCCACCTCTGTGTTTTACAAAGAACCAGTGTCAGAACATTTTGTTTTTGGGTAAACTAATATTGAGTCCCACACATGACATGGGCTATATATCAAGGCCACAAACTAAGAATTAGTCCCCACTACTTAATTTGTTCCCTCATTTTAATTAAATGGTGGCAGTGTTGAACTAATTTATTCCCTTGTTTTAATTAAATCAAAACAAGGTAACAAATTACTGGCCACAATTAATTAATTGAGGGAACATATTAAAAAGTCACAGGAACAAATTCTTAATTTGTGACTACAATTTAAACGAGGGAACGAATTAATAAGATGAGGGAACAAGTTCTTAATTCGACACCACAATAAATATATTTTTGTCTGTATGTCATCTGCGAAGCTTGTAAACTAATCCTAAAAATAAATGTCAAAAAATAAACACTAAATTTATTCCTGATATACAAATGTACACTGCCTTTGGGGTCAGTAAAATGTATTTTACTCTTGAAGAAATGAATATTTTTATTTAGCAATCAAGCACTAAATTGGTCAAAAGTGACAGCAAAGTCATATATAAGGTTTCAATTTCCAATATATGTTTTTTTAAACTTTCAATTCGTCAATGAATCTTGAAAAAACAAATATCACAGTTTCCACAAATATATTAAGCGGCTCAAGTGTTTTCAACATTGATAATAATAAAATTGTTTATTGAGCAGCAAATCAGCATATTGGAATGATTTCCGAAAGATCATGTGACACTGAAGTCTGGGGTAATGGCTGCAGAAAATTCAGATTTTCCATCACAGGAAAAAAGTTACATTATTTCATCATAATATTTCACAATATTACTGTTAATTTACTGTGTCAAATAAATGCAACCTTTGTTTAACATTAGAGACTTCTTTCAATAGAACAAAAAAAAAATCTTACCAACCCCAAACTTTTGGATAAACTTCTCCTTGGACAAGGTTCTATAATCAACAGTTCCCAAATGATCTGTAATCTCTGGAATGCTCTGCAGTCTCTGCCCTCTTACCTCATGTGAAACCAAGACGTGGAATCCCATCGACCCCTGTCTGTATACGCGACGGATTTGCTGTGAGGGAACATTGTATAGATTAGCCATCTTCTCAGTGAGCTCAAGGACAGTTAGGTCCTCTAGGTAGAGAGCATGGTACACTACAGACAAAAGAAGGTAGAGCTTTTTCGCATTTGGCTCCCAAACTCTGGAAT
>NW_015516244.1:4439-4827 GCF_001515645.1 Sinocyclocheilus grahami | reverse complement strand
TAATACAGCAGCAGAAGAGCAGAGCTTTCTACCGCATTCAGGCAACAAGGATGATGATTGGTGCTGGGAACATCTTGAAGAAACACGCAGCGGATCAGGCACGTAAAGTGGTCAGCAGTGGGGAACCTCGGGAGCAAGAGGATGACCCTCTTGTTACAAGAATAGACTTTGAACCTGCCCTCTACCAGTGCTTTGAGAACTGTGGGTCCTTAAAACTTACTGTGCAAAGGCATGGAGGAGATGCTGGGTGTACTATTAAGGTGAGTTTAAAGTCAAATGCTCATTAGTTTATTAATTTTAATAGGGAATAGGATACTTTTAAACTTATTGTCTGATCTTGACTGATGGAAATTATGGAACAGATTTTTGTCTGTTTATTTAATGAGAA
>NW_015516244.1:3542-4429 GCF_001515645.1 Sinocyclocheilus grahami | reverse complement strand
TGACTATGAATTTGCTGAGGGCACACTCGTCTTCAAACCTGGCGAGAATATTAAAGAGATCACCGTCGGCATTATTGATGATGACATCTTTGAGGAAGATGAATACTTCTATGTCCGCCTGAGCAATCCCCGTATAGTCGGGTGGGCTGATGGACATCCTATTACTTTGGAGACTGGAGCACCTGCTCCAAGCGCAGCCCTTGGTGAGGCCCACACAGCGACTGTGACAATCTACGATGACGACCACGCAGGAATTTTCACATTCGAAAGCGAATCGGTGCGAGTTAGTGAAAGCATCGGCATCATGCAGGTTAAGGTCCTGAGGACATCAGGAGCACGTGGTCTGGTGGCGGTACCGTACCATACAGTGGATGCGACAGCTTGCGGAGGGGAAGACTTTGAGGAAGTGTCTGGAAAACTGGAGTTCCAGAATGACGAGACAATGTAAGAGGTTTCTGTCAGCTAATGCCTTTTTATGTGTGAGAATGTGTGTATCTGTGTTCTGCTGCCTTTATTTAGCTCTTTCTTTCCAAGGATTGTCCTGCTTGAGTGAACCTTCACAGTGAAAATGCTTTTAGACCTGCAGTAAAGTTATTAGATTGTGTGTGTTTGGATTTCTCTGGTATGTCAGACAGCTTATTTCACGGCAAAGGAAAGGGCTAAGAATTTAATTTGAAAGAACACAGTGTCACAAAAATATGAATACATTGTGATTTTGTTTTTCATTTACATTTTAGGGACTTAATGTCAAGAACATTCCACATATTTGTTGCCAATGTGGTAAAGACGAGCAGATGTTTTCTTTATATACGAATGGTACTGTATGTCTTTATCCAGTTTCACACGCACACTGCATCTTTGTCACATGAGTGGCAGCCATATTGACG
>NW_015516244.1:2036-2758 GCF_001515645.1 Sinocyclocheilus grahami | reverse complement strand
TCAACCATTGAAAAGAAAAATGGGTGGTTATAATTATTGTCTTGGTTTGAATTCAGATAGATCAGCCATGAGGAGAGGACAAATCGAATAGCTTATATCATTTTTGATACGGTTGGTCTCTGTTGATTTACTATCCAATAAGGCTTCACAACAGGGACACACAGCAAGCAGACCTACAACAAAATGAAACCGAAAACACTGCCACAAAATGAAGTACACACACACAGAGCAGACTAACACTCACACATCATGGGGTCTGTGATGGACAGAGGAGGGCTGGAGATAATCAGCAATATTCTGTATTTCAGCTTTGATGCACTCCCCTCTCGCTGAATCTCTGCTTCCCTGGCACCTGTCTCACTATCTCTCCCTTCTTTCAGTCCACAATCTTCCCTCTTTCTTCTCCTTTTCAATTCAGCTCACTCTTACTCTCATTCCTGCTGGAAAAAATATGTCATACCAGTTTAACCTTCATAAAAGTAATGATAATGATTTCAAAAATAACCTTTTATTTCACCTTTAAATTTTAATGTTCATCTGTTCATCACCCCATAGACAGACGTTATTGAGGCTTTATCTCTCTATTTAACCACAAAGTAGGCAGTGTTTTTTACCGGAGCAAAAACATGTAGTAGAAAAATTCAATGAAAGAAATTAAAGGGGTCATATGACATTGCTTTGTGTATTTGGTGTAATGAAAGGTGTTTATGCGGTTTAAGGTA
>NW_015516244.1:0-628 GCF_001515645.1 Sinocyclocheilus grahami | reverse complement strand
ACCAGCAAATTACCATAAATGACTAGCTAGAAACCACTTATCTGGTTTTTCCAACAGCTGGGTTTCACTCTCCTCCCTTGTCCATTCTCATTCTTTCCCATTTATTTCCATATTTCTCTACATTTTTGTGAACAAATGGGCTCTTTGAGAGCAAAATACTAATGCTTTTACTACTGTTATTCAATCTAAACCTCTTCAGTTTACTCCCCTTTCTCAGTTCTGTCTTCCAGCCTTCAATTCATCTATCATCACTCACTTAATCAATCTCTCTGAATGTATCACCTTTCATGCATTGTATATCGCTCCACTCCAACCTAATCTAAAATATAAATATGTATTAGTGTCTGTGTGTGTGTGAGAGAGAGGTTCAGCTAGGTTAATATTCGTATAGCCCCAGTGGAACTCTGTAGTGCCCTGAGCTTGACACAGGCATAGACACCAGTGGACGAGTGAAGAGATGGTAACACATAATAAATGAAATGCAGACAGGGGTCAGCATTGAGGACACGGATGAGATAAAGACAGACAAGGAGGTCTGGAGGATTAGTTTGTGTGTGACTGAATGTGTCTTTGCCAGTTACCATCATGCTACGATATACTGAGGGATGTACCTTGATGTTATTCCATC
>NW_015516243.1:4516-4819 GCF_001515645.1 Sinocyclocheilus grahami | reverse complement strand
AAAAAAAAGAAAAAATACATGAATTCATAGACCAGATGAGACATAATGTAACATTGTGTGTTTTGATGCTTACAGTTTATGTTGGATATCATGTTTACATAACATGTAAATCTCACAGTATCCTTTAAAATGTGTAGGATCAAATAAAAGTGCACGACAAGCAGTTTCTCTCTGACTGCATATTCATGGTTTTCCATCGTTCTTTAAAGGTAAGATAGGCGATTTCGGAAAGGCTAGAAATAGCAAGTTAGCTTTGAGAGCAAGATCCCCACCCTCCCTGCATAATCACTCTGCAAAGCCACG
>NW_015516243.1:2275-2586 GCF_001515645.1 Sinocyclocheilus grahami | reverse complement strand
GAAGTAGTGGTGTTTGGTTCCTGAATGAATCTGTGTTTTTTAAACGAATCAATCAAGGATTTGCTTATAAAGATGGTGATGTGTTGCTGTCATTATCAGCAGAAATTATAACTGAAAAATCCCCACTAATAATACACTAATAAATACACAGATTATGAGAGTTTTGTCTGGAACATGCACACAAACACTGAAAAGTCTTTGCTCAGCCAATCAAATTCAAGGAGCGGAACTAACTGTTGTAGCAAACACAGGTTCAAAAATATTCAGAGTGTCTTACCTTGCTCTGCACCTGTAGTGAGTATTTGTGTAGG
>NW_015516243.1:0-805 GCF_001515645.1 Sinocyclocheilus grahami | reverse complement strand
TCAGTCCAGTTCTTTCTGATATTTATGAAGTGATACTGGTGAGATATTTGGCTTGATGTAAAGGACAAAAGTCCTGGAAAAACAAACAAACAATGCATTTACGAAGAAATTTACCAGCACATGTACCACACTGTAATTCATGGTATGCCAAGCATGACAAACATTTGAAAACATCCAGGCTATACATGTGGAAAATTGTTTTTGAAAAGCTCACTTTACAGCAGAAAGAATAAATAACTAATTTGTGTCATTCTTTTTAACAGGTCAAAATCATAAAATATAAATCCATGTTTTGCTTAAACACTTACCAAAGACAACAAGCAGAAAGTAAACCATGATGTTGTAATTTCAGGAGCAACACTCAGCTCAGTGTGTGAGTAACACATGGTCCATACAGCCTTCTTTTTCTCCTTTTAAACACAATCTGACACCATCAAATCAGAATCACAAGTTGACATGGCATGTAATTTTCATAGTTCTCAACTCAAGAAAAGTAAACTCTCTAAAATCCCAATGAAAGCATAACACTTTTACATTTGACAGGATATTTCAATCTGGAATGTAGAACTATAATACTTACATCAGCTTAAAACGTTCTTACTCCTTGGTTGGGTGATTGGAGTCTGACTGTTTTAAAAGCAGTCTGTGTTTTAAGAATGTTGTTTAGCCTGTTATCTACTCTACCCTTGAGAAATAATGTCGTCATGTACTCCCACAATCTACTGCAACATATTTCATTAGATTAGAATGAAGCTGCTACTTACAGTATTGAATTCTGAGTACATATTTTCAAAGATAATTATGA
>NW_015516242.1:4202-4828 GCF_001515645.1 Sinocyclocheilus grahami | reverse complement strand
AAAAAAAAAAGTTTTTCTCATAATTGCTCTTTTATATCACAATTAGTATTTCTCATAGCTTTATATCTTGTAACTGTGACTTAATTTATCGTAATTTCGAATTTATATCTGAAACCTGAAACTTAATTTATTTTCTATCGCAGTTACCTGGAGACTAGTTTAGTTGACTAGCTTCAATTTGCACTGCGTCCTAACCAGGAGACAGATTCCAGAAATAAGTGTTTTGATCTAGTGATAAATGGTTTATCATTAAGCATCTCATTTTACCAACAACGAGCCTAAAAACACTTCAGCATTTAACTACAAGAAGAAACACTTCCTGCTCTGCTCGTAACATTGATCCTCTGTGATCCTCTTCAGGCACATGTGTACTTCTCTCCTACACTGGAACAGCAGAAGTCATGCTCAGACTGTGAAGACACTTTGATTGACGGAGATTTACTCATCAGATATGATGTGAACCACCCACAGGATATAGGTGAAATTCAGGTACAATATCAGCAAAGCCTATTTTCACAATGAATGTCTTACTAATCATGCCTTATTCTGATGTTCTCATGTTTCTGTTTCAGATAATAAACGGCTACTTTGTACACTTTTTTGCCCCAGATGATTTGCCACAAATG
>NW_015516242.1:309-2881 GCF_001515645.1 Sinocyclocheilus grahami | reverse complement strand
TGGCCAAGCAGAATGATGGACTCGCTCGAAGAGTCTATAAGGCCTCAGATGCTGCCCTTCAACTACAGGTAGAGCTGGCAAACGTATCCTCCGACAATAAAATATACTGTTCATTTAATAAATGTAACCTACATCCAGGTCCTAAATGATTTTCTATCTCTACAGGGTTTTTATGATGAGGTGGCTACCCCACTTCTCTTAGAGGTGAATCTCAATTATCCCGGCAATGCTGTAACTGACTTGACACAAAGTCACTTTAGGCAATTCTTCAAGGGCTCTGAGATTGTGGTAGCCGGACGTCTACAAGAACTTGAGACCAACACCTTTCAGACTGAAGTATCAGCACACGGGGTACGGGAAGCAAACTATTAGTTACTGAATTAGAATCCGTTTGAATGTACCGTTTCATTAGTGCCATACACCTGATTTCAGTTGGAAGACCAGTTTGTGGTCGAGGGTCTAGCGATTGCTGAAGAGTGGGACAGTGTGTTTCCTGATCAGGAGTACATCTTTGGGGATTTCACAGAGCGACTGTGGGCATATCTGACCATCCAGCAGCTCTTGGATAAAAGGTCAAACATGCGCTCCAATAATTCAGCTATTACCTGAGAATGACTGAAATAATACAATGTCCAATAAAATTTGTTAACAGAGAGAAATGCTCCCCAGAGGACGAGGAGAACGTCACAGCTGAAGCTCTAGACCTTTCTCTAAGGTATAACTTTGTCACACCTCTCACCTCCATGGTGGTCACCAAACCAGAGACTGAAGATGAAACGCTCATTGCTGACAAGCTGACTGAAGGTACTTGTAGTTTTTTTTAACTTTAAAGAGACTGTACCCCTAAAAATGAAAAGTCTGTCATAATTTACTTAACAACAGCAGAGGTCCATTATCAATAATGTAGTGATTCATGAAGCAAAAGTTAGAGGTCACTTCCTAACTAAGCAGGTTTATTGGTGTGTTCAAAGTGTAACAAACTTGAATCTAATGCAAAATCCATGCAGGGAAATGTTTAGCCTTGGATTTGAATTATGCCGTTTAATGTCTCAGGGTAATTTGAAAAAAAAAGCATACAACACATAAACAACAAGAGTTTGTCTTTTTGTTTTTTTTAAGTCTCTAAGACATTTTTCCAGTGCAGTAGTCCATTGACGGTGCTTCATGTCCTATAGGCAAGCCTCTTTTTCTAATTCAGAAAATGGAGCTGTTCTAAACTTTTGACTGGTATATGCAGTTTACAGGTATGTAAATCAAAAATGTATGCCACAATCATTTCCAGATGATTACCCTCCACAAATCTCACCCTAGTGAAAAAAAATTAAAAAATGAATAAATATATATATATATATACTGAAATAAATGTATTTAGTGATAAGCATATTAAAAATTAATTTACATGTGCCTAATAAAAATACCCTGCAATTGTACTTTTGGTATATTAAACTGGTATACTTAAAATCTTCTAAATTGAAACAATTAATATTGTGCTTTATGTACTTTCATTGTGTGGAAGTAGTGCTGAGTTTCAAATAAGATATACTTAAGTATATTTGATTGTGCTAAAGCGGAACTATTCCAAGTATACTTTAGGTACACATTTTAAATATCTTGCATTTCAAGACAGATATTATACAGCGATCATATCCTTATTAAGAGTGGCATTAAAACATATTTTTAGGCATAATATTAAGAAATGTGAATTGTGCAATAAAGAAATACTTTCTGAATACTTAAGAAGTACTTAATTATAATTTTATATCATTAAAGTCAATAAATATGGTAATGGATTGAAGTACTGTATACTTAGTATGAAATAAATGAATTTTAAATAAAGTATGGCATAGGTTTTTCTACTAGGGTCATCAACTTCAACAAGTTCAGAAACTAGTTCTTCCTACAACCAACAATCAGCCACAGTACCTTGTAACCCTACCATTGTTTCCTTGTGGACTGATAAAAACCATCTCCAACTCCCAGATGTTGAACTCCACTTCCATTGTATTTTGTAGAAGCCAATCAAAATACAATTGATGTGCAATTCGATGGAAAAGGCAATATTGAAATTATGAGTTCTTTGGGTTTGAATATTAAAATTACAATGCTGATGGCCCAAAAATGTGACTGACTGAAGCAACAATTTATTGCAGAGGTGCTAATGTGACACATTAACACTGGGTGGTGTTCTTTTGATTCACAGAGCACCGAGAAGACACAACAGAACTTGGTAAGAGGAATTTGACTAGTACACCATCATTGTGAACATTAAGAAGTAGCTTATCTTACTTGTGTTACAAAATATCTGGAATAAGCACTCTATATCTCTATCTCACAACTACTTGAAGATATAAGTGCCTTCTACGCTCCACCTCAATTGACTAGGAGTGCTCACCCAATCCAAAGACTACAATTCAAGATATCACCTTCATATTTTGGTGAGAAGCGATGTCATTTTTTGTACATTTTAAAGAAAAAATTTACAGTAAAGAAAGATATCTTACATGTTACTCATGAGTTTGTCTCTTGCAGTTGATGGAGATCCACACTTCATCATTGAGCTGCCAGATCAGAA
>NW_015516242.1:0-299 GCF_001515645.1 Sinocyclocheilus grahami | reverse complement strand
ACCTGGTACCATCTTCAACCTGGTTAGAGACCCACTTACAGGTGATTTATTCTGTCAAAAAACAAGAAAAAATGTTTAGATGTGGGTAATTGTAACTAGGTTTATTCTCTGTCTTCTCATATTTAATCATATTCAGGCATTGTAGTGAATGGCCAGATCATTGGAGATAAGAAGGTCATCCCAGGAAACAAGATGCACACCTATTTCGGGCACTTTGGGATTGTTCATGAGAAGTTTGGTATCAGATTGATGGTGAGCACAACGGAGATCTCAGTGTCTGAAAACGAAAAACAGGCAAA
>NW_015516241.1:1001-4822 GCF_001515645.1 Sinocyclocheilus grahami | reverse complement strand
TATATATATTTTTTTTTATAAATGTAATTTTATAAAAAATCCTATTTTTGTAGAAACAAGGCATTTTTTCACTTTTGATCAATTTAATGAGTCATTACTGAATAAAAGTATTCATTTAAAAAAAAAATACTGACCCCTATAACATTTGAACAGTAGTGTGTGAAAATAAGCCAGACATGCTCTTGACAGGTTTCATGAGATTCTGCCTTTAAGACTCCTTACTATTACACAAACAACCAAAGGAAGGAAACTTAGTAAAACAAACGTCTGCTGTTATTTGTTAACTTTCCTATTCAGAAAACTATTATTTAGTTTGTTTTTGTTTTCCTCTGTTTCTGTCAGAGCGGCGTGATAGAGAGCGGGCGGCCCGAATGGAGAACCTGCGTCAGCAGGGTGGTGGAGGAAAGACAGCTGCTGGACTGAATAAGGACCAGAAACCCGCTAATGGCCCGAGCGGCGCTCAGTACAATGCACACAGTGAGTGACCATCACTCATGAGGCTTTGAACACAATGTACTTTTACTGCACTTCTATCTGCAAGGCTTTGATAACCTTTCCCTTCTTATTTCACTTCGGTACAGGGACGGCTCAGGCAAAATCGTTTTCTCCACCAACCTCTACTTCCTCTCCAAAAACTGTGGGCAGGTGAGTCATTCCTAGATTCCTGACAGGATGACAGCGTGGGATGTATCCCGTTGACTGATTGTGCTGTTTTCCTCCTAAAGCCCGGCTCAGTCCCATGTGGCCAGGGTTAAAGTGCCGGGCAGCTCAGCAGTCGGGGGCCCAAATACCAAAGATGTCAAACAGATGCTGCTGGACTGGTGCCGGGTCAAGACTGAACCATATGAGGTGGGCCTGAAGAGACAAAATAAGATCAAATCAAACAGTTTCTGATTTGCTAAATGTCTGCTAGTCTCCCTGTGTGAATGGAAATGTCCAGGTCACATTTCACAACAAAATCCAAAAATTATGACAAATAAGCACATTTCCCATAACTGTAATGCATCCTGATTTTTTAACATACATTTTTTTGTAAATGCCCAATTTTGATTCCCTTTACAACCAAAAACTCTATTGTTTGAATTTTTTTATTTTTATGTAAATCAGCATAAATGTATCAAATACATTATAATAATGTAAATTAGATGTGTGGTGGTGGGTGTCTTTTTATCATTTAAACAATGCAAAAAACCTAATGGTCCTAAAAATTGGCTTTTTATTTTATTTTTTTAATTCTTCACAGCTTTATTGTGATTTTCCCTCTTATACTTGTTTCTATGTTTAGGGTGTGAACATCCATAATTTCTCCTCTAGCTGGGCAGACGGTCTGGCGTTTTGTGCCCTGGTGCACAGGTTCTTCCCAGAGAGCTTTGAATATTGCACTCTCGACCCCTATGATCGCAGGGCCAACTTTGAGAAAGCATTCAAGACTGCAGAGTAAGACTTCACACTATTTACTGCATCCACCTTTGTGTCATAAAGAAATGTTAGGGACATACTTCCCCCCCCAAAAAGAAAGAAATAATAAAAAAATATATAAAATTATCATATAAAATAATATTATAATACAAAAGATATATTACAATA
Source organism: Sinocyclocheilus grahami (assembly GCF_001515645.1). NCBI lineage: Eukaryota > Metazoa > Chordata > Actinopteri > Cypriniformes > Cyprinidae > Sinocyclocheilus > Sinocyclocheilus grahami. Next base: position 3,235 of record NW_015516241.1, on the reverse strand, counting down.
ATTATATATTTTATTATAATTTCATATTATAATAGTAATATATTTAATTGTTCAATATATTAATATTTAATTTAATTAATTTTATTTATAAGTGTGTTTAATCTTTTTTAATTGTTAATTTTAATTTCAAATTTAATTCTTAATTTAAATTATTAATCTTTTTTTTTTATCAAGGCACATTTTATAATTAAATCCGCATAAATAATTGAATGAAGACATCACTATTTTCTAACACTATTGTAATGAGAAATGTGTGGTAAGCAGATGAAATGTGCTTTAGGTATTTTGCAACAAAAATGTGCTCGAGTCATGAAAATAATGTCACAATGCAAAAAAAACATAATGGTCCTAAAAATAGGCTTAATTTTCTTTATGCGTATAGGACACTAGCTGACTGTCCTCGCCTGCTGGACGTTGATGACTTGATGCAGATGCGAGAGCCAGACTGGAAGTGTGTGTACACGTATATCCAGGAGTTTTACCGCTGCCTAGTAGAGAAAGGCCTCGTCAAGACTAAAAAGAAGATGCCATAGAAACTTTCAACATTTTGAGCATTTCACTGTAAATGACCAAAGAACTACAAAAGGCACACAACATAGCGCACATGTGACCTGAAGCTTCTACCAAAGATCAGTCTATTATGTACTCATGCTCTTCTCTGTTTCATACACGCATGCAGCAGATGAGGATTATAACCTGTGTGTTTTGTGCTCGGGTACAGCTGGGGCTCTGAAACAGTGCATTCCAGTGAGATTACACATGCCTTAATCTCAGTCTATGCTTAGAGATTGTGTGAAAGTGTGTGTGCGTACACGCGGATGGCTTTTTATGGTACTGCTACTCCCTGTTTTGAATGTGCTCCAGCACTGAGACATCAGGCTTATAAGGGCATGAGATCTAATGCGGAATTATACTTAACCCAGATTTATCATTTGTTTAAAAATATAGTCGAGGGCACTTTCACTATTAAATAAGAGTTCAGAAAGAAAAACAAAGCCTGGAAAATGCCCCAGTCGTCTCCTAGAGAATAGAAATGTCACCTGCTTTTGCTTGTATAGGGTGAAATATGACAGCTTGAATAGTTTTCGGTTTCTCTCATTTTGTTCAGGATCTGAAGTCCATCATACTAAGCGTTTACTTTGTACTACAAAAATGACCCTAGAACTGCACTAAGAGAGATTAGGTCCAATCAAACCTCTCACTCAGGGATAGACGGGCCCTTGAGGCCTGTAAGACGCCTGTAAGTCTTGTTTCAGAAGGCCGATGGTAATTTTCAAGTGCTTTTAAATGTTCTCGACACTTTATTTGCTGCATGGCTAATGACTTAAGTGCACTTTAGATGTGTATTTTGAGCACAGATATTGACACTTCTAGTGTAGCTAATAACATATGATAAAAATGATATATTAAAAATTATGTAAGTATTATTATCTAGTGCTTTAAGTCATACAAGTACAATTTCTGTAAATCTGTATCTGGTTTGATTAAATTATGGGTGTTATTTTCCTCCCACAATGCCTCACCAAGTGTTTGCCAAGTATTATTAAATGTGATAATCTTCTCTGAGCATTTTTTCTATTTACTGAAACACACACACACACACACACACATCATTTATTACTGGACTTTAGTGACAAATCAAATAATATCACAAAATTCATCAAATCAACTGCTAATACTTCACTGATGGTGGTGCTGTTATTTTCCTAATTAAATTACGTCACTTTCTGAAAGATTATGTAATTGGATTTTGTTAAAGGAATATTACAAAAAAATAACAGGATGAAAAGTGATATCGAGGACACGGTAACATTAAAATATGAATCGATTACCAATTAAAACAATACTCTCACAAAAATATGTTCTGTTCGAAAAAATACCTGCAATATTTCTTAATAAACTGTCCGTTTTTCAAGTTAGTTTCAAGTTTTTCATTTATGACTGGCAATAGCAATTCAAATAAAAGTCATGAATTGACTTTAAATCAATTTCTAAGTTCAAATAATAGTACTGTTTTGATAAAGGAAAACTAACTAGCCTAATATGATTTCATAAATGATAAATGAAGAAATACCTGCAGTATTTCTTAATAAATCCATTTCTATGTTTAATTATTGACATGGTAAAAAATGAAAAAACTATAGGCTAATATAATTCCCATGTTGTATAAATGATATTGAGGACACAGTCAAATAAAACTATAAACTGACTGCCAATTAATACAATATTTCCAG
>NW_015516241.1:0-538 GCF_001515645.1 Sinocyclocheilus grahami | reverse complement strand
CACACACACACACACTTGCGTCGGTGCAGAGAAACAGGACAGGTAAGAATTCTTTCGATATCAACTTAATTGTGCTTTTAAAACGAAACGTGAGTCGACGGCTCAGTCAAATATGCCTGGAGACAGTCTCTTACCGTGACGCTCTTCTGTTCGAAGCGCAAGAGATGCGCGTGATGTCCTTCACCTCGAGACACTGCAGCGTATAAACAAGTGTCGTCTGACAAACAACTTTAAAAAAGACCTAGCTTGTCTGTCAAAGAGACCATTTCCATAACCTAGATGTCCATTCCATCAGCGTGTGAAACGGTGAATTATCTGCGGACTCTTAATTGCCCCGCGAGGGCAGATGACCTTGTTCACGATAGGCGCGTGGCTGCTTGTGGAAATGACGATTATTATATAGGCTACTCGAGATTTTGTTTGGTGTCCAGCGGGCTCTGTGAGATATTTAAATAGTATTTTTCTTGCGACACACGACTAGCCTACTCGCTGATTCTTGAGACAAAGCCAAATGGATTGGAAAGTTGATAAATTATTA
>NW_015516240.1:4422-4822 GCF_001515645.1 Sinocyclocheilus grahami | reverse complement strand
GCAGAGTAGGCTCACGGAAAGGAGGGGTTTAGAGAGACTGAATCTAGAACTGCTTCAAACGAATCGTTTGAGAATCGCTGGAAAATTAGGTGATAAATGCATATTTTGAGAAAACAAAAGCATTTTTTGACCTTGCGTCATGCATTTAAACCTATTGTAGGAGACTCCCAAAACAATATTAGGAACCTTAATTTAAAAATGGCATAATAGGGGCACTTTGAATGATCGTGGCAAAGATGGGTAAAAATCTATAATAATAAAAAAAAAAAATTGCGGGGTTGCACTGTGATCCATAGTTAATGTCTTTTATTGTCATCTAAAGATTCTTGATCTAAATAAGCCTTTCAAGATTTATTTTTGGTACATGAACTTTTGTCTTCAGTAAATCATGGTAAAAATG
>NW_015516240.1:1834-2848 GCF_001515645.1 Sinocyclocheilus grahami | reverse complement strand
TACTGACCAGACTCAACCCTGCTTAGCTTCAGTGGGCAACCAGTCCTGGGCTGCAGGGTGATATGGCTGTGGATCAAACATATTCAAACATATTCACATAGAAAACTGTTATTTTAAATTGTAGTAATATCTCACAGTAGTACTGCATTAATTGTATCTTTGATCAAATAAATGCAACCCTGATGAGCACAAGAGACAAAGACTTTTTAAAAAATCTTACTGACCCTAAACTTTTGAACGGTAGTGTAGGCCTATATGTTGATTAATTTTTGTTTGTTTGCTTGTTTCTTTACAAATTAGCTACATGTTAAAATTCGTATTTTGCTGCATGTCAGAGTTGCTTAACCCAAAATATTCCAGTTTGACATTCAGTAACCCTAAAAATGTCTTCAAAAGTGGAAGTTTGGCTTCACACCCCTGTTTGCTTTCTTAGTCACATCAACTAGTCTCAGACCCTCCCTGACACATCATAGATCCTGACTCAATGCTGACGCGCGTTGGTGAGTTTGGAACTGCATGTCAGTGAAGCTGTCGCATTGACATTTAACACTTAGAGCCAGCTTGCAGTCTTGTAGAGAGCTAACATTCACCAACATTCGTTCATTTTATATTTTTGCTTTTACTAATCTGGCAACTCCCAAAACAGGATAGCTGTGTGGTGCTCAGGATATCCTGTCTCTGCACTTACACCTCTGGGCCTTTTGTTCTAATGCACATTATAGCTAAAAAACACAGAAGGGTGTTTCATCTTTGGGCACTTTTGGAAAATAAATTCTTTAAATGCACTTTTTGCACTCTTACTAGTTTAATCTTTTAACTATCCATTTCTAGTAGAGTTATTTTTTGAACTATTATAGATATTTTACTGTGGTGTAATTTCCACAAAAAATTTAACTAAATTAATTAATTTTATAATGAACTGCAAAGGCCTAACAACATACACAATTGTTTAAGTGTAAATAGACTTCGATACGCTGACCTTTTTGTATATGCATAAAAACATTTTTTTATGAT
>NW_015516240.1:0-988 GCF_001515645.1 Sinocyclocheilus grahami | reverse complement strand
GCACCGCATTAGTCAGCTATAAACCATTAGTCATCCTTACTGCTGTGGTTGAGGCATGTGTGGCATTGATTGTAAATGTGCTGTTTAAGGTTGTAATGATTGTGGTGGGCGCGCAGCACCAGGTGCAGCTCCTCTGGAGCCCTGAAGAGTTTATTTTCAGGACGTTTGCACTGACTGATCTCCATGCTTTAAATAGACAGGCTATATGCTGCCATGCGGTTAAACGGCCAGGGTTAACCGTGGATCTTGTTAGACATTCTGCATTTTTGTGTGTGTGTGTATTGTGTAAATGTCTCACACCAGTGGTCTTTCCATGCACATTTTGCATGCAGTTTTTTAAATTGACCACACCTAATATACCAGACAAGTTTAGGATGTCGGATTTAGACGTGGGCGTCAGAGGCCCACCGCAGTCCTGCTGACATCAGCACACAGGCAGCCGTTTCTCATGAAGAGGCTCCTGGGAGTAAAACTTGTCAACACTTTCTGCATCCGCTGAGTTTCTCACATATTTCACCTGTTGATGTGAACGTCTCAAAGTAAGAGAAAGAAAGAATATAAATTTGGACGATTTCGACTCATGTTTCTCAACTTTTAATCTGATAACCTCTGCTTAATACACGTACGTACACACACATGTAGTTATTTTAGTATCATTCAGATATTATTATACTAGTTTTTATTAATGTTTTATATCAGTTTTTTAAGATTTTGTTTTCATTTTAATTTCAGTATAGTTTAAGTTTTAGTAATTTTGTTTAGTTTGTTTTTTGTAAATTTTAGTTTAATTTTTAGTTTTTGTGTTTTATGTCTATAAAGTTTTTTAAATTAATTTGTATGTACATTTTAGTTATTTTAGTACATCGAGTTAAACTAAATTAAAATTATATATTTATGAATTTTTTTTCTTATGTAACATAAACATAAATTGTGTTTATTCCAGTTAAAGGCACAATATGTAATTTTCGCCGCTAGAGGGCGTATATTC
>NW_015516239.1:3807-4822 GCF_001515645.1 Sinocyclocheilus grahami | reverse complement strand
AACCAATGAAAGCATGACACATTAAGGAACAGGGAATCACATGACCAACAGAGGACATGACTGTGGCAAAACTACAAAATAAAAGAAATAAAAACATGAACATAAACCAACACCCAAAATCAACGTGACATATCCCCCCTCTAAGGGTGGCTCCCAACGCCCAAAACCACCCAAAACAAACAAAAATTCCAGGGGGTGGGGCGGAGGGCCAGGCCCATGAAGGGGAACAAGACCTGGATCATGGCATGGACTATGGAGCAGTGGCGCGCCTGGACTGTGGAGCAAAAGACCATCAGGGCGGAGCTGAAGACCATCAGGGCAGAGCAGGTGGGACTGAGGATCCCCACGGTGGAGCAGACGACCACCAGGGTGGAGCCGGTGGAGCAGGCAACCAGAGCGGAGCAGATTACTAAAGTGAAGCCTGCGGAGCAGAAGACCACCACAGGTCATGAAGCCATGGTGGAGAAGAGACATGACAGACCACCTGGCCATGATGGAACAGGTAGAGTAACCTTGAGCAGTCTCAGTGGCAGTAACATGACAGGCAGAGAGTTCAAGGATGGCCTCCTAGTTCGTGATAGGGCACACTGTGAGATGGCCTCTTTAGACGTGAAAGGATTGGCAGAAGGTTCACATGTGAGCAGGTTGGTGCTAACACAGGACTGCGCTCTAGGGCTTAAGCGGGCTCTGGAGCGGATTCATGGACTGAAGCAGGCTCTGGAGCAGACTCATGGACTGGAGAGCAGTGTGCAGCCCATACACACAAGATGGCAATCGCCATCATGGGCATTACAGCTGACGGAAGGAGGACCTCCTGGCTGGGCAGCACTGAGGCCATATGGTTTGAGTGCGTTGAGGCCACTGGGATGCCAGCCACTCACACTGACATCATTGGTGGATCCATAACACTGTCCGTTAGTCTTATCTGTCTTGGCCCAAGCTCCGTGTCCCCAGGAGCTTGTGTCCTATAGTGATGAAGCTCTGGCATGGCGGTCATCACAGGTGGAGACTCTGG
>NW_015516239.1:1926-2792 GCF_001515645.1 Sinocyclocheilus grahami | reverse complement strand
CTGCACAGACCGATCAGTTTATGATATCAAAGTACCTCTTGCGGTACTTTGATGTCATGCACCAGTCGGTCTGCGCCACTTCAAGTAACACACATAATAAACCAATGAAAGCATGACACATGAGGGAACAGGGAATCACATGACTAACAGAGGACATGACTGTGGCAAAGCTACAAAATAAAAGACATGAAAACATGAACATAAACCAACACCCAAAACCAACCGTGACAGTGTTACTATGCAATATTTATAATTTTTTTATGAGCCATTTTTCCACTGTCAATCTTGACCGCTAGTGGCACTAAATGGAATTGCAAAAATAATTCAATTTTATCCAAACTGGTTTTCCAAAACACTCAACCTGCTCCCAAACAGCTAGTGCTGCACCCCAAAACCACATAAACTCAGACTGTAAAAAGTAGTGAAAAATGACACTTCGCCTCCTTTTATCCTGAAAGCAGCAAGAGACACAAGACGGTAATTTAATGACACCAGTGCTGCTCTCATTACTCGCCTGCTCTGTACTGTCCTTCACTCAGGGATCAAGGTGAAAGACTGAACACTTACACAACCCATGTGTGAATCTTTGAGCTTTCGTTCAGTTGACCATTTTCATATTATAAACACAGTGGACTTAATATTGGACATTTATGTTGAAGTACTATGAAAGCAGACTATGGCAAACTCAATTACCATGTTTACATGCACTAGTATATTCCAATATTAATAAGAATTTGGTCTTACTCTGATTATGTATGCTCATATAAAAACACATTAAGCCAGTGGTTTCTTCTGCAGTTTCTTCTCTTTTTATTATCTCTGTTTTCCTTCTCTTTTTTTTTTAAGTGCGCTAATGTGAGCAAATA
>NW_015516239.1:0-1499 GCF_001515645.1 Sinocyclocheilus grahami | reverse complement strand
ACGAAGCTACGAGAACTTTTTGTGCACAAAAGAAAAAAAATATAATGACTTTATTCAACAATTCGTCTCCTCCGCATCACCGTGGTGCCATTTTAGAGAGTATCAGCTGGACATAAACAATGTATGCTGTTCTTTGTCAGCCGCGGCTCTTCGGATCTGTTTCCTACATTGTTGTCATTTGTTCAACAGCGTATCCGTGTGACGCAGCTGACACAGAACAGCATACGCTGTTTAGGTCCAGCGGATATTCTCCAAAATGGCACCAGGGTGATTAAACATTTTTGAAAATTACCTTTCATGCAGTGTGTAATGTATCTGTACGTGAATGTAAACAATCTGCAAAGTTGTAAAGCTGAAAGTGCATCATAAATAAAGTTACTGTCTCTCAAAAGAAAGAGTCGACTCTGAACTGCTTAAGTCGTTTGTAATTCGAATACCATTTCTGTGAAGTTCACACTTCACACGTTAACACATTTGTATAATGCCTGCCTACGTTCTGTGTGGACATCCCGCGAAAACTTGAACCCCCCTCAAATTCTGTACAGTAGCTTGCTCGAGTTCGACGCGGGATTCGTAAGTTGTCTTTGAAAGATGGGTCAGTGCCCAGTTTGTTTGGACCAGCTTGCTCCTCTGAATCATAACCGGTAAGATTGTTGCTGTAATGTTCTGTCAAGTGCGCAAAATGTGTAGTTTTACATGTTGTGTTATGTTGCTAACCAGTTCTGCTAATCAGCTGTGGGCCAGCTATTGTCAAGAAATGCATCGATTAATATAGAATATCCGTTGTTCTTATTACTTGGAGTCATGATAAATATCTGTACAGGTCAGCAGAGCTCATTAACATTTAAAGGAAAATGCTACAAAAACGGCTTGATCTGAAAAGAGCTGTTTTTGACAGGGTAAAAAAGGTGTTTTTTACACTACCATTGAGAAATTTTAACCAAACTATGTTTTCATTGAGACCCTAAAGAATCATATCAAGTTGTGGAAAATGGGCATCCTATGACCCTTTTAAGAAGACATTTTTCTTTTTTAACTTTTTAGAATATGCTGATTTCTGGATTACCGTTTATACACTAACATTCAAAAGATTGAGGTCATTATTGTTATTTTCAAAGAAGTAAGTACTTATTCAGCAAGGATGTATTAAGTTGATCAAAAGTGACAGTAAAGACATTTATAATGTTACAAAAGATTTCTATTTCAAATAAATGCAGTTCTTTATTCATCAAATATTCCTGAAAAATAAGATGTAGCACAGTTTCCACAAAAATATTGTGCAGCACAACTGTTTTCAACATTGATAATAATCAGAAATGTTTCTTGAGCAGCAAATCAGCATATTATACTGATTTCTGAAGATCACGTGACACTGAAGACTAGTAATGATGTTGAAATTTCAGCTTTGATCACAGGAATAAATTAAATTTTACAATATATTCACAAATAAAATGTAATAATAAAAAAATATAAACCTGGAATAACCTTTATCAGGAAAA
>NW_015516238.1:3918-4823 GCF_001515645.1 Sinocyclocheilus grahami | reverse complement strand
GCAAATCAGCATATTAGAATGTTTTCTGAAGGATCATGTGACACTAAGACTGAAGTAATGACTGCTGGAAATTCAGCTTTGCCAACATAATACAATGTTGTAAAATATATACAACATATATATTAACATAAAATATATTAAAATATAAAAACATTTATTTTAAATTGTAATAATATATAAAAAATTACTGTTTTACAGTATTCTTGTTAAATAAATGCAGCATTAGTGAGCTTAAGGCTTCACTTTTGAATGGTAGTGTATTTCTAAGACATCTGCCACAGATCAGATCTTGTTACATGCATTTAGACAGCAAAAAACATAGGATTTTGGCGTCCTTTCATATGTGGTTCTAAATCCAACACTTATCTGATATCTCATCTGACCTATGTCTAAACACTCGTATCCAATTCTTCTCTTATGGCACAATATCTCATCATTGTTGTTCTTTTATATCTGTGCATGTAATACTGTAGCTCTTAGATAACAAGCAGTTGAGAAATGTCAAGCATGCATTTTTCTGCAAAGGACATTTGTTTTTTATACCAAGCTGCATACTGTAAATCAAAATACACACAGGTAAAAGCACCGTAAGTTACTGACATACTCGTGAAAATTGCAATACACTCAAAGGAAGTTTTGTGTACACATGAAACAATGTGAAGGAATTTATTATTAAGCTGAATAAGCAAACTCCTGCATAATACATGGTTTGAGTGAACATCTCCAGCACTTCCAGAAGAGAATAGCAGGAAAAGAACAAACGTGTCTTTCATTCACAATACATTTTCTAAATAGATGTGCACTGATGCATTCAGTCTTTTGTTTGAAAGGCTTAACCAGAATATAATCAGGCTAGATCTAGTTTGAAATCGCCACTCGGAGGTGCTCATGCAAGGGTAAGGAAT
>NW_015516238.1:1803-3081 GCF_001515645.1 Sinocyclocheilus grahami | reverse complement strand
TTTAAATGGTAATGATATTTACAATATTACTGTTGTTTCTGTATTCTTGAACAAATAAATGCAGCCTTGGTGAGCATTAGAGGCTTCTTTCAAAAACATTTAAGAAATTTTCCCGACCCAGCTTTTGAATAGTAGTATGCATAAACCCATTCCAAAAAACTGTACTTTGATACACTTGCAAACATTTGAGTTTTCTTGCTGTGTTTCAGGACCCACCCGTGACGGCACCATTGGTGAGGACACAATCCGTGCATCTTTGGTTTCTGCAGTCAGTGACAAGTTGCGCAGGCGGATGAAAGAAGAGATGGATCGAGCACAGGCAGAGCTGGATGCACTGAAAAGGACAGAGGAGGACCTAAAGAGAGGCCACCAGAAGCTGGAGGAGATGGTGACCAAACTAGACCTGGAGATGGTACAAGAGACGTTTTGTAAATTTAGATTTTTACCTTATTGATACTTGAGCTAATAGTGACTTATGCTTTTACCTCTACTGTAAATATATACTTTCTAGTAAATCCTTCTTTTAACAAGGTATTGTATAAATTAAATATTTTATGAAATACAAAATAATAATGTGCTTTCCATTGAATTGCAGGCTGATGTGGACAAAAACGTTGATCTCCTTAAGCAGAAAGATGATGAGCTGACTGCTGCTCTGGGAAAAATGGAGAAGCAGTCTGAGAACAATGATATTGATGATGTGATTTTGCCCACCGCTCCTCTGTATAAGCAGATTCTGAACCTCTACGCTGAAGAAAATGCCATAGAAGACACAATCTTCTACTTGGGTGAAGCGTTGCGCAGAGATGTCATTGACTTGGATGTCTTTCTTAAGGTTAGTCTCAACTGTACCCTGTGCATTTTTTGTTACTGTGGTCTAAGCTGTAAAATGCAATATTTGAGTATATGTTATACAGAGTATTCTGTTGTGTGTGTTTGTGTGCAGCATGTGCGCCTACTCTCCAGAAAACAGTTCCAACTGAGAGCCCTGATGCAGAAGGCCCGGAAAATAGCAGGCCTCAGTGACCTGTACTGACCTTCCCAAATAAATCATTCCCCCTCTCAGCTGTAACACATGCACTATATGGCAAGGATCCTACATTTTATCCAAGAACAGGAGGTTCGGGACCCTCCTTTTTATAAATCACAGTCTTTCTAAGTACAGAAAGATGTGAAAGGTAACTAATATACCCAGGACCAAAATATTCAAGTTTACATTCATATCGTCATTATTAAAAACAACAAGTGCTTTGAATATATCTTTATTATGTAAAAAAT
>NW_015516238.1:0-1245 GCF_001515645.1 Sinocyclocheilus grahami | reverse complement strand
ATGGATTAAGTGTTCTGCTTACAATCAAGGGGAACAAGGGAATAACAAAATGATTGTGCATCTCTTGGAGGTATAAGGGTATTTAAAAATGAAAATCTGAAATAAAAGCAAGATAAACTCTTAAATCTGGGTCTGCTTATATGAATGCCTTACACTGCCACATTAGATGTTTAACCTTTGCTTTAGGATTAAAAAAATGTAAAATCTATAATTATTTAGTTTCATTTCATTTTTTTTCTTTCTACCATTATTTTAAAAATTTTTTATTAGTATCACAATATCACAAACTGCATATAATACTTGATACTTGTCACTTGAAAGGAGAAAAAAATGATATTAATCAACGAGACAAATTTAGTTTTTCTATTTGGTGGTACATTGCAAAATATAATAAGAGCTGCTTTGAACACCTGACCAGGGTTGCCAAATTTGCTGTTTTTCTTATGAAAATGAGCTACTTTTATTTATTTTATTCCCTCACAGGTTAAATGTCTAAATTATATTTGACAGAAATGCCTGTATTTATATTCAACCAATGATAAAACTGTACTGGATGATGAGACATAGTAACGAGATTTTTGTGAAGGAGGGGTGCTGGTAGGGAGCCTGACTGTTTTCATTTCCATGGAAACAGTTTGACTGGTCTCTACTGGATTGCTGCTTGCTATTAAAAAAGTATGACGTCATCTACAGACACTTCTATAAAAAAACCTGTTAGGAATATCTTGAAGTTTTAATTTTAGATCGTAATCTAATAGTTCATTTTCAAATAGTTCTAAAATAAAAGAATACCACTCCCACCAAAGGAATTTGTTCACCAGCTGTCAAGATATTATAAATGAAAACAGACTGTATACAACTACACACAAGTTGAAATTGTGTGTAATGCATGACAAGATAATATGCATTTTACGGAATGTCATAGTTTAAGTTTTTGTATTTAGAATGGTTTAATTGGTTGATTTTTAATATGCAGATCTGGCAGCCCTGCAAATGTCATCTAGTAAAGCTGTATAGCCTTAGATTTGAAATATGTTGAGATTAAAGAATTACTGTATTCCTGTGTGCCATGCAAGTCTTCTGATATCATACACAAGTTGTAAATAAAACTACTATTTCAGTTTTTCTACTTCAAAAGTTCATGTTTAATTCAATGTTACTTGCAGTTTCTTTGTAACTGATATTTACTAGTAATTTCTGTTCAAATCATTTCTAAACCAATTTTCAAGCTATTTTTATTTGGGG
>NW_015516237.1:4314-4826 GCF_001515645.1 Sinocyclocheilus grahami | reverse complement strand
ATGTATTTTTTTATTACCCGACCCACGGATTATCGATATAACTCTGCGCATCACTACTGTGTATTCATGACAATGTTATGTTGTTTGAAGCGTGCCTCCAACATATTTTTTCATGGGTCCCCTGAGCTCTGACTGCATAGCTCAAGTTGTTTCTGCCCTAAATATAGAGTTGGCTTTTCCCTACAATGTCAAATGTAACTTGATTCCATAAGTTAAGTCACAGCACGTCAGTTGCTGGCTGACCGGCTGAGTTCCTCTCACTCTGTGCCACACTGCCTGATGGAGTCTGTGGGAGAACTGTGCAGTCCCACTGGGGCCAGCTCCAACATACTGAGCTTGCCGGGATCCTGCCCCTGGGATGAGGACGAGGAGTCCCTGGATCTGGAAGGAATCAAGCCCAAATCTTCACCCATACCAAGACGACGGAGTTCAGCGTCCTCTGATGACTCCTTGCTTCCCCCTTCTAGCAGCAGAAGAGTGTCCTTTGCTGATGCCTTCGGTTTGAGTCTCGT
>NW_015516237.1:2384-2790 GCF_001515645.1 Sinocyclocheilus grahami | reverse complement strand
ATCATTGCTGGAAAAGACACCATGCAATCCCCTATCACAACAACATACTGCTCGACCACCAACATGTAACCAAATATCACCCTCACCAGCTAAGTCCCTGAAATCTGGAGATTTAGATTTTCAGTCTAGTGGAGATTCCATTGACATCTTAAGCCAAGCTTTAACACAAGACGAAGAAGACAACATTATCCACTCCAAGACTAATTTATCCACAGAAAACACAAATTTATCCCTGGAAGACTCCATCAGTTGTGATGAATCAATTGCATGCTCAGCTTCTGAGGTCCTGGAAGACATCCAACATACCGAGTGCATTACTGACCAAACAGTTTCAATCAATCTGGCTGTTCCTGTAAGCCAAAATCCCGACATGTCTATTTGCAAGTATGTTGAAAAAGCATGGAAG
>NW_015516237.1:0-928 GCF_001515645.1 Sinocyclocheilus grahami | reverse complement strand
CACATCAACCATGGATTAGAGATCTGTGAGGAAACTGCTACATCTTGGCAAGAATCATCTCAAAAGACTGATATTGAACTCAGTGGAAGTATGCAAGCTATGGAGAATGATTGGAACCTCATTGACTTTATTGATAAAGAAGAGAATGTGTGCTGTGAAAGTGTGAAACGGGAATGGGAAACTATTGATGATGTAAACAGTATGCTGGAAAACATGGAACGCCTGGCAAAAGACTCAGTGAACAGAGATCTTGAAAACGTTGAAGACAATACCTCAACAGAATCGCAGATAGATGATGAGATGGAGCTGTACCTGAACAGTCTGAGGAATTCACAACAGTCAGTATTCAGAGAAGGCGCAATGAGTGGAAGCTATGGCAAAAGACCCTCCTTGAGCAGAGGAAGGCCATTAGCTATGCCTTCAATCTCTGAGTCTATGGACGAGGACCAGCCGAGTAGTTCCCTAGAGGATTTAACAAATATTGAGTACAACATGAAGCTGGAGAGAGCTACACTGCCCCTAGTTGATGGGAATGAACGTGTCATTGGACGTAATGTCTTGTGGTGGAAAGAGTTTCTGTCCTATGACAATATGTCAAGGGTGACTAGATACACATTTTTGTTGATAGTGTTTTTGGTCATAGCATATTATTATGACTTCATTGCATGTTTTGCCCTATATATTCTTACAGTGTATTGGCTGTTTTATCAAGGTGAGGAAGAACCACTGAAAAGCTCTCAGAAAGGTGAAAGAGGACTGTAGTAAATATGATTTACTCATCAACATTTGTTGGAGAACTTAGAAATGTGAATCTAAATGTTTTGTACACATACAATTGTTGTACAACATTGGATTATGTGGGGCTATTTATCTCACAAAATTTCATAAAGGCAAAGACATGTTTATAAGAAGACTTTTACATTAATTT
>NW_015516236.1:0-4827 GCF_001515645.1 Sinocyclocheilus grahami | reverse complement strand
AAATTGAAAGATGTATCTCAGAGGATGAAGCAAAACCAGGCTTTGATTAATCTGGAAGATGTCAGGCTGAAAAGAAGTGGTCTTCACAACTAGCAATTGAGCACTAACTGCTATTTGTTGAGGCGACTTACAGTATACTTATTACAAGGATTGTTCCCTTCAGAGCAACTTGAGGTTAAGTGTCCTGCTCAAGGGTTCAATGGTTCATAGATCAACACTTGCCGGATCTGAACCTACAGCTCTTCTGTTAGATCATTAACTGCTACGCTTTGCTAATTTCTTTGACCTGTCACTTGTTGACATCCCTGTGCTGCTAATGTTGTACAAAAGGAGACCAGTCAAAGTGATGTAATATTTCCTTTCAAACAGAATGATCAAACAGCTGCCAAGGTTTACATAAAGAGTGAGGGCGCAAAATGAGCTGTGATTTCCCAGAGTGCTCTGCTAACATGCTAATGAAGGGCAAATTCCAAATGGCATTTCTTTTTTCATGCACAGAAAGCACTATGGTTTTCAAACTCAAAGAGCGAACAATGGAGGTGTTTCGCACAGGGCACTTCGACAAGGCCGTACAGGTATAATTGTTTTAAAGACTAGCTGAAAAGAGCAGTTGGCTTTCCTACCTTGACATAATTCCTTAAACAGGAAGTTGGGGCAGGACTTATTGAAAGATGTGTCACTTTTTAAACAAGTGGAGGTTTGCAAACGGGAAGCAGCTGGAAAACAACCCCTGAATGGTTCCTATCGAATTTCAGCTCCCAATAAACACCCCTCTCATTTCTCAAGCAATTAAATGCTTCATCGTTTAAAACCAACAGAATGCAATTTCACTGATATCATTTAAAAATGAAGATGACATTTCTGCTCCCTCTGGTTTTGAGATTCGTTTTAAGATAATCTCATTACCTGTTAATTTAAACCTTTGAAAAGCTCTTTGTTTGAAAGCAAAAATTTACCTCAGAGGTTGAAGCAAAACCAGGCTTTGTTGAGTCTGGAAGATGTCAGGCAGTATAGCTGAAAATAAGTGGTCTTCACAACTAGCAATTGAGCACTAAGCGCTATTTGCTGAGGCGACTTACAGTACACTTATTACAAGGATCATTCCCTTCAGAGCAGCTTGAGGTTAAGTGTCCTGCTCGAGGGTTCAGCGGTTCATAGATCAACACTTGCCGCATCTGAACCTGCAGCTCTTCTGTTAGATCATTAACCACTACGCTTTGCTAATTTCTTTGACTTGTCACTTGTTGGCATCCCTGTGCTGCTAATATTGCACAAAAGGAGACCAGTTGTGATGTAAGATTTCCCTTCAAACAGAAGTGATCAAACAGCTGCCAAGGTTTACATAAAGAGAGAGGGCACAAAATGAGCTGTGATTTCCCAGAGTGCTCCGCTAACATCATAATGAAGGACAAATTCCAAATGGTATTTCCTTTTTCATGCTTGGAAAGCACTGTGGTTTTCAAACTCAAAGAGCAAACAATGGAAGCGTTTCACAGAGGGCCCTTCGACAAGGCCGTATGGACATAATTGTTTTAAAGACTAGCTGAAAAGAACAGTTGTTTTTCCTATGTTGACATATTTCCTTTTAAAACAGGAAGTTGGGGTGGGACTTATTGAAGGGTGTGTCCCGTGTGTAAATAGCCAGTAGATGGATCACAGCAGTGTATTTTGCTACTTGCAGTTATTAGTAAGAAAGGCGATATTAGTGGGAGGGTCCTCATCATAGAAAGCGTTTGATTGGACAAAAAATGTGGACACGCCCACAAGTGCAGCATGACTAATCGATATTTTTTTATCTGTTTTCAGGAAGAGAACGACATTTTAAATGCACTAGCAATAAACACAAACCACAAAGATTAATTTTGTTGCTGTTGTGAATTTATCATTTCAGAATAAAAATGGCAGAATATATATACATATATATTGGAGTTGGGTGTATCAAATGTGGCATAAGTAGGAAAAAATAGCTGGGAATAAAAGTACACGTCTCATCTTCAGGAAACAATCAGTTTAAATGCAGCACAGCTGTGACCAAGGGAGGCAAGGGATTTTGTTTTAGCATTTCATCAGGTTCAAATGTACCGTGGATGGCTCCAGAAATCTTTAATGCCAAATTAATTAGGTAAAAAAAAAACTGCTTTAACCAGCATCGTTTAAGACACTTTCAGTGTTTCAAGTTCATATGTGACTCACTTGGGAAAATGCCAGGCATCTTATTTTAATCCAATATATTATGAAATCTGATTCCAAGCATAAACTTTTCAGTTGAGATACTAATCAGGCTTAAATACAACATAAGCTAACTGCCTTTGTGTTAAATAAGAAAATGGCTAACTGTAGCTTCCAAGACAGTTAGCAATAATGTCACATTCTTCAGGTTCTATCGCACAGCACTTATAATATCACAGCTGTGAACATCTAAATTCGGCTCATGATGTTTCTGTGAAACACATCTGTGCTGAACCACAAAGATTTGATCCACTTTTCGCAGTGTGCTGCAATCAATCAACTCATCCATCAGATCTATTCTCTAAAAAATGGATTGTGTAACACAGTTTTCCTCTTGTGAGGCATTGTTTTGTATGCCCAGTTTTATAAGCCAGAAAAGAAGCAGAAGCAAGCATATTTAAGTGTTGATTAAGATCATGTAGTTTAAACGCAGTTGATATTGTGCTTCATGTACTGCACTGCAGATTGAAAGGGAGCCTGCACACTTAAACATTATCTGGTGCTTTGCTGCCACCATGTGGTTACACACTGTAACATTTGTTGGTTGTGAAGACATTTTGTTGGTGCATGCAATGAAGGTGTTGATGCCCCTTTGTTTAGATTTCTTTCTCAAAGTATCTGGGCACCAGAAACCATAAAAACACAAAGACATTCAACTTAATGAAATTATCCCAAATCTGACCCACTGAGTGAACTGACTGCACGTGAACTGACATCCATTTGACACTAGTTGTCGCTATGATGCAAACATTTATGGTCTTGTTTCTAAAGAGCAGGGGTGCACAATCCTGTTCATAGAGATCTACCTACCTGCAACCCTGATCCAACACATCTGTCTGTAATTATCAAGTCCTCCTGAAGATCTTAATTAGCTGATTCAATTGTATTTGATCAGATTTAGAGCTGAACTTTGCAGGCAGATAGATCTCCAGGAAGAGGATATAGAGTAACCATACGTCCTTTATTTGCCATGTCCTGGCTGAGATTTTTAATTTGCACAAAATAGCTGGGTATTGGTTTTGGATAAAGAGGGGAAAAAGAGAATGGATTGTCTCCCTAGTTTATATTTTGGGAGCTAGAATCATTTATCCCCCCTAATTCCTTGAGTTCTCACAAATCTATTGTTTTTCAATTGTTATTGATACAGTTTGCATGAAACGTGCTGTATGAGCTAATATAAAAATAGTTTTTCCCTTGAAAAAACTGTTCTTCCCCTGTAGAATGTCTTGGTTGTCCATTTGTGCCACAAAATGAATAAATGTTCTTTCTCGTGTAGCCATAGATCCGGTTTGGTGCAAATGTGGCATGTATAACCAACAAAGCTGTTCTAAGACTTCTGATTCATTGATTAGTTTGCCAAATTAATGATTTTGGGCATGGCCCACATTGACAAAGTGGCTTGTATTTATTTCCGAAAATTAATATTGCAGCAATCAATCTTTTTGGATATTTTGAGGGCACACAACACATTTTGTTGTTTGGCCTAAACTTTACAGATATTTGAGACACTTTATATTCACCACACTTGGATGACAACTGCTGAAAATCTAGAAACTGTGGTACTTCTCATTTTTTCCATTGCACTCAGATCCTGGTAACTGATATTGTGTTGCTAAAAAAGAAAGGAAAAAACATTACATAATCTGACCTGCAACACCTTCCTAGACAACCTGTTCTACATAATCATCCACATTCCAGATTCAGGAGTGATAAACCAAGAACTAGTTATTCAGTTATATAAATTAAGCTGCATAACAAGTCTTGTTACAGGAAATACTGACATACCTCAGAAAAAGTTTATAAAAAGTAGTTTCAGAAGAGGAAAGTTTTGCTGTGCAGGACATTATGGCACAATACTAATGTGACACTAATATGTCTGTTATTTCTGTGGCACAACATGAACACAAGGGAAAGCATTAACCTTCCCATGTTCTTTCTCCAGTCTAACTGGGAGACTGAAACCGATCAAAGTGTGCACAAAGGTCCAGCATCTGCACAGATCAATGCACAGATTAGTAGCGGAATTGGAGAGCAGAGATGGTGACATTTGTTTTGCCAGTGCTGGCTTTCCAATAAATGAGAATTCCCAGATAACCGTCTACCTGTTGAGGAGAATTGATCACCTGAGTTTGCTGAGGCAATCCTTATTGATTTCGTTCAATCAGCACGCATGCAGTGGTTTTACAGACTAAGATGATAGATTCAGTGAAGTCCACACAGCCAATTACCACTTTGATTTTGTGTGTGTGTGTGTGTGTGTGTGTGTACTATATTATTGTCAGAGAGAGCTGCAGGAAGCTTAAGGCACATATAGATGCAGACCTGAGAGAAATATTTTTTTGTGAAATTCAGTGTCACATCACTTGCTCACCAGTGGATCATGTGCAGTGAATGGGTGCCATCAGAATGAGAGTCCAAACAGCTGATAAAAACACCACAATAATCCACAAGTAATCCACACCACTCCAGTCCATCAATTAACATTTTGTTTTGCTTGCAAATGCTGCTTGATCTTTGCATATTTCTCTCCTGATTCAGACCAGCGATATTATTGCTAAAATACTTTTATTTTAGCCAGAAGCAACAGTTTGAAGTTAA
>NW_015516235.1:1352-4831 GCF_001515645.1 Sinocyclocheilus grahami | reverse complement strand
ATGTAAAAACTATAGAAACTTGGTTCGAAAAAAAAAAAAAAAAAAGATTCACAAAGATTTTGATGCCTCACAAAGCAGTGGTTCGAAAGAGTCCATCACTATTATTATTTATGCATCTAAAAACAAGATAGTGTCTTATTGGAGGAAGTTCTTTTTTCTCACCTGAACAATATTAAAGCTTACCTTGAAGAAGAGAGGTCTGAAAGTGACTTCTGAAAGTTTCATAACCATCACTAACAGGCAGTCAATCACATACCCCTCGATCTCACCAATCTTATTCAGATCTCCCTATTAAACAAAGTTATTTTGTTAATCATCAGTTAATGCGCTTATTTAAAAAAAAGAAAAAAGAACTAATTGAAATGGGTATATAGTACCTGGCAATGCTGGGCACGGAAATCAAGAGCAGACAGAAAGAAGGAAGTGAGCTCTGATTGGTGGTTGTTGAGTTGGTCCTTCTCCATGTGAATTATATGTTCCTTCAGGATGATCATCAGAGGACCAAGACGGTTCTGAACAGGTATAGAACATATGGGTATCAGATAAATAAAACAAAGAATAGCAAAAGAGTGTCCATTAATTGCATTGAGACATCGAAAAGATCATGTGTCCATTCAAACACTTTGGTATTTCTGATATACCAAATCCTACCTGCTGAACATCCACCATTGTGCAGTGGCATTTTGTAATGGTGGGAATGAGGACCCTGGGAGGCACCTTTGTGGCAAGAGTGGTGCTGAGCGAGGAGAGACGTACAGACAGCTGAGGGCAGGATGTCAGTCGCTTGGCTAGCAGAGTTAAGCGGGCGACCTAGAGCACCAGAGAAAAATGAGAAGATTCAAATGAGAATTGTAACCTTGTAGATAAAATGTATTTGAATAACATATGCTGCTCTAAGGTTTAACTTAAAGTAACAAGGTGGCACTGATACTGACCTGTGAGATGGTGTCCTCCAGGTAGGGGCTGATGAAGTGCGGTAACGTCTCTGAAACACGCTGTAGAGCTGTGACAGCGCTCAGCAAGTATATTTCATTGTTCAGCAGGTCCTTTCTCTCCTTCAGAGTGTCCAGCACTGCAGGCATAAGGCTGAAGACAGAACACATTAATATACAAGTAATGAGGATCATTCACTTCCAGTACGTTTTAAAAATTAGAACCATTCCTAGATTTACACTTTTCTTCAGCTTTACACATCGTACTTCCAACTATCCAACTAAGAAAAGTCAAAAATAACTTCAGTTTTGACACGAACGCTCAGCATATGTAGCTGAACACATAGACTTTCAAAGTACACTCTGTTTGATAGCATATGATAGTGTACAAACAAATCAGCACAAAATAATTCAAAGGGAATGTGTGAACTGAAAGTACAGAGTACGGGTTTGATTAGAAAATTCTGGCTGCACACGTAATTCAGGCTGCACATGTACTATATTGATGATGAAATTTATGCCATGTGCACTGTACACTAAATGCTAGCATATGTGTAAATTTCAAAGGCCTTACTTTGGGCTTAACAGTACCTGTGTAACTGTGGTATAGCAAGGGCTTTCAGTGTGCTGGTCACTTCAGCCACACACAGCAGAGCACTTCCCATGACATTCTTTTCCTCGTCTTTATCAGCAACCAGCTCCACCGCTTTTTTCAGCACTGGTACAAACGGCTCCTGGTGGCCTGAGCCAAAATTTCGGCACAGAAGTTTAAGGCTGTAAAGGGCCGTCTGTCGATTGATAGCCAGCTCTTCTTCTTCCTGTGCCGTGACCTGTCTGTGACTCCGACCCACAATATTTAGGAGGACGCCAATGAGATCCAGAAGCACAGTAATCTGTCAGAGAAATAGAGGAATCAAAGTGATCAGCTAATGCTCAGTAGAATGGGTAGTCAATGTTTCAAAGTTCTAAAATGTAAAATTTTCTAAAAATGCTTCATTAAAACTGGTTTGCATTGCATACTAACCTGTTCTTCCACCCACTGCGTCCGTTGCTGTAGTTTGTTATTGAGTAACTCCATGGCCTTCCTTCTTACTGAAGCTAACTGATTACCCATCAGGCCTCTCATTACCATAATGAAGGAATCCATGGGCAGCAGGGCATTAACCTAAAAGTCAGATCATGGTTTAAGAATGTTCGTGCACAAATTAAAGTGTACACACAAAAATAACTGCTCAATGAAGTCACCAGTTCAAGAAAACTGACTGTGGTTCAGTTCAGAATAGAAAAGTATCATGTTATTCTATTTCCTCTAATCTATTTCCATTTTCCTTCATCACCGTTAAGATACAAACGACCATTAAATGCAGCATTCTGTTGGCTTAATGAAGTGGTCATGTGTGATATATACTGCAGATTTAGGAGCACCCAACTAGAGCAAACTCTTTCTTGACTGCCAAAAGTCTTGTAAACATGGTTTACTTGCTTTGCCAGGTTATTGATTTGCATGTAAACGGGTTATTTCAATAAAATGATTTTTGGTAGCCATCAGCGTATTGGTGTGCATGTAAACATGCTCAATAATATCTGATCAATACAGTGCTTCCTACCTTGTCCAGGATGTCATAGGACTTGCTGAGCAGAGCTCTCCAGAACTTAGCAGTGGGTTTGTCTGCATTATCCTCTACACATCGAGCAACTGCATGGATGTAGCGCAGAACCTCCTCCAGCAGACTAACAAGTAAACACAAACATTACACCTTGCCAATGTCACCACAACCAATCACCATCAAGTCAAGTACTATAGTCAAGCTTCAACTCACTTCTGCTGAAGAGTCTGTAAGGTGCTTTCTGTTAAGTTCTCACAGTCAGCCACCTGTCAGTCAAACAATTACACATTTAGGATGCTTACTGAAAAATCCTAGGAGCATTTTAATATCAACATTAAATCGATTGCTTCCTATTCTAAACCTACCTTCCCAACAAATCTGTCAGAGGCCAAAAGCTGAGCAATAAAAGAGACGGAGAGGAATTTAAAATGGCGGAGGTCCTTGCCACTATTAGCCTCCATGTTGAAGATCACATCAGAGACTGTTTCTGCCTTCTTCACCGCACTTCTTCCACGGGTCCTCTTTTTCTCCGGAGCTGCCCAGAGAATATATCAAACAATTTTCTTCCCCATTCTTTAATTTCTAGATTCAATTCAGATACCAGTTCACAAGCTCTTGATTAGTTTCCGATGTCGATCCAGAAAGCAGCTCTCAACTAATTGTCAATAAAGCTGTAAACCATACAGGGAACCCCGTCTGTAGGTACATTACTATAATACTAAAGGTTAAAATTAACAACAGAGTCCAAAACAATTCAATGGCTATTAATTTTTTATATACGAGTCAACACCTAATATAAACAGTGTTGTATACAAATATTGCACATAAAACAAACTGTGCATATCAACGTCTTAATAATATAAATAGACAGTTAAACAGTGGCTTTCATAAAAATGCGTTGAGCTATGGACACTGCATGGCTTTCCTGAGGCAAACATAA
>NW_015516235.1:0-1342 GCF_001515645.1 Sinocyclocheilus grahami | reverse complement strand
AGGAAGAGACGATAATTTCACGTGCACTCCGTGCTGCCGCTTAAACTGAGGCAGATACAGTGATCTGTCACGCGACATTTAAGAGCGTCAACGGCATTTATTGTTTGAATTTCACAATAAAAGTGAGAGAATTTCAAAGCGGAGACTTTGTTTACAATCAAAAGTAAAAAAAGCACAAAGCTTATTGCTATTACTGGATGTCAGGCACGCTACAAATAATGTTTGATGTTTTGTTCAAACATCAACTGAAAACAGCATAGACTAAAGATTGGTCTAATCAATAACGTTCCATCAAAATGAAGATTAATTAAAATCAAGAAAGCAATATTGTCAACTTAAAGAAAGATAGTCAGAGGCAATTCATTGAAGTGGGCAGTTCTTACCTTCTTCTTTGTCCTGTGGTAGAGTCATGAGATACTGCAGGATTCTGATGATGGAGGTCAGCTGCTCCTTTACCTCAAACTCACAGCACACCGAGGTCCAGAAGTCCTGATCTCTCTCCACAACAGCCTCCTACACAACAGATAACACAACTGTCTCTACAAACCCTAAACACAAATGGGTTTCCAGTGTACCATAGGATTTTCCTGGACATTGCTTATTTAGTGGCAAAAAAACTAAAATATCAATACAGTTGGAAATTTAAAAAACATACATTAAACTTTCTTTACCTTTTCAGCCCCACTTGCACTGACAGATGTTTGTGTGACATGCTGCTTGAACAGGAGCAGCATCAGGACCCAGAGGAAGCGAGATGGCCCCAGTGTGTTCATCAGCTGGCTGAGGATGGGTAAGCGTCTGTGCTCGGGCACATGAGGCAGGGCATCAACAAACACATGCACGATATGTGATACCACAGTCTCCATATGCCCCTCAGACTGGGCAGTTCCACCCTCATTGGCCTGTGGAGAAACAAGAATTGAAAATAAGAATTGAGTTGTTACAGGTTACTTTTTTCTGTTAAATAACAGCAAAATAAAACTTTCACATTTTATGAAGAAAATGTGTAAAACTCCCCACCACTATGATAGGAGGTTGTATTTGGTTGCAAGGGTAGTTGCCAAGGTGTTCCAAGCGGCTTTAATGTGTTTCTATGCAAATTCTAGTGTATTCTGGGGGTTGCCAAGGCACTGCTTAATGGCCCAGGTCACAAGAGTCCACCTTAAGGTGTTTATGATATTCTGGTCTCTAAATATGGCTTGGATCCCTCCTTTAGTATAAGTCACCCATTTTATCATCCACCAGGCAAAACAATCCAAAGTCGTCATATTGCTTATAACAGTAATAGCACACTTCTATTTACAAGCCATATACAAAGAAGTATCTTTTTTTTTTTTTCAAT
>NW_015516234.1:4378-4830 GCF_001515645.1 Sinocyclocheilus grahami | reverse complement strand
TGTATGCTTCCTCCCCCACCTCTAGACACAATGTCACACGCACGCGCGCGTGCACACACGCACATGCATGCTCACAGACACATGAATGCATATACAGGAGCTAATCAGAATGGACTTGTAATGTTGGGTATCAGTATATATGTTTGTTTGTCCAAGTGAGCACATGTAAATATTGCCACTTTCTTTACTTAGCCTATGTTTCTTACTTTTATGTTATATGTTTGGTCCATGTGATTCTGTATTTGGCACATGTAAACGTTGTCACATTCTTTACTTGCATAATAAAAAAATAAACACACAGGGCAATCAGGGGAACACAGGTGACATCAATGGAACATAATAAAAACAAGTCCAAAAGTCTGACATCACAGTTTTCTTTTGTGTGTGTGTGTGTGTGTGTGTGTGTGTGTGTGTGTGTGTGTGTGTGTGTGTGTGTGTGAGATCATGGTGAC
>NW_015516234.1:0-3472 GCF_001515645.1 Sinocyclocheilus grahami | reverse complement strand
TGGGATGTATGAAGGTCTGAAGCAATCCACCCCCTATTGTGACACAGCTCTCAAAGAGCCAATTTGGGCCTGATAAAAAAGCAGCATTTCTCAGCTCTCATTTTCTTAACAGTTGCTTTAGCAATGTGAGTTCCATGCCTCCTCTGATGAGCCAGACGCGCGATTTATGTCACAGCTCCAATCGGGGATTATTTATATTTTTTGCTTGTTTTTTATGGTGTGCATTTTTTTTTCTAATTATAATGTGTTAACTTGGAGCCTATGCGATCTGAGAAGTCCACACCATTGCTTGCCAGTCATCACAGCCGTCCCCGGATGCCATTGATTTACATAGCCACCTACCTACCTGTCAGCACGTCGACTGGCAGGAAATTAACTGATAATTATTGGAGGGGGGAGGGGGGCATTAGAGGGAAGAGGGAACTCTGTTTAAGATGCGATAATTGATCCGACTGCCCGGGCTCTACTTGTCCCTGCCTAAATTCATTAAAATCAATAACAGTAATTTCAGCTACACTCTCAAACCCTCCCCTAACATATTTTAGTCAGCGTTTAGCACCATTACGAGAGACTACAATGAATGAACTGCTAAGTAGAAGAGTGGCCACTCATTTCTCAGCCATGTTCACTTCACTGCATTACACAATATTACTATAGTATAGTGAAGGTGTCAGATGGTGGTACCATGGTATTTTGATATACAGTGGAGTCCAAAAGACTGAAACAACTGGCAGAAATTATTCCCTTTTGCATTTAATGATTTTTTCTTTGAAAAACGGAACTACATGAATGAATGAATGAATGAATATGAAATTTATCAAATTCCCAAAACCTTCTTTTTATTCCAAGGTATAAATACATTTTCCAATCCCAGATTTTCAATGTAGAAATATCAGAAAGGGAAGCACTGATAATAAAATTCTGGCCAATACCAGTAAGCCGATAATTATTTTCATGCTCTGGATGATAACCAGTCATTTTAAAAGCTTTAGCTATTTAACATTATAATGCACAGTATGAAAATTTGACATTAACTTTGACCATGGTACTTTATATATAGAGAACTCTAGCACAAAATTATTTTCTATTAATTATTTTTTTTTCTTCATTACAAACTATTTTATCAGCATAACAGCTTCTGTGAAAAAAATTAACTAAAAAAAAGAAATTTGTCAAAATCCCAAAACCTGTTGTTTATCCACCCCACCACCCCAAAAAATTTAAATGAGTGTTAAATAATGTTAAAAGTAAAATTTGACTGTAAAAATCTGAGAAATTAGCATTATTATATATCCAATATCAGTCAATAAATTAAAATAAAAAAATACCAGATGAGCAATATGGTATAGATATATTGTCCATCCCTAGTCTCAGACTTTTAGTATCCAAAAACCACCATCTCCTCACTGCCTTCCTAGTGACACATTTTTTGGCAAATATTTAGGAAAAGTTTGTGATATGCTGAAACTACGTGACAAGTAACTGTCATATTGAGACTGATGTGTGGACGAATTTACGAGCAGGTCATTATTTCCCATCATGCTAAATGGCCAATCACTAGCAACATTTATGCATCTGTCACAACACCCTTCTGATCCCATTATGATGGTTTATTTTGCCTTTTTTTTCAGTTCAGCTGTATTTTTCAAGAAGAAGAAAAACAATGGTCAGCAAAATCTTACACCATCTCCATGGAAACAAGCAGTGCAGCAAACCAGGTAAAGCTGTTTGTGTAACTAAACCACAGCCGAACTCAAGGACTTTTGACAGGAATATTCACTCCTGGTCAAATTTATTTTGTTGTGTTTCTCTACTGTATGCACAGAGAACACATAGCATTATTAGAATCTGGATTCATCAGCAATGACTTAATTTGGCTGCAGTCTTACAAACTCCACACAGTACTGCATTTTGATTCATCTTCATGCCGCTTTCACCTCTAACAGTTATTTAGTCCTTTAAGCTTGCTAAAAACTGCTCTAAGCTGTTCTGATGTGTAAACAGAAGACTGAGAGTTGATTAGGTTAACTGGCATAGTAATGAGTCACCGTTAGTTTCTTTGCCCAGCGGAGTCTGAGTTTAAGCAGATTCTCATGAGTAAAACTGTGCTGTACAAACACTGGCTCAGGGGGTGAATTAATTATATATCATTGCTTTCACCTGTTTAAATAAAAACAGCCTCTCAGCTTGTGCTGGTAAATGTTTGGACCAGAGCTTTACAGCAGAACTGTGGGCATCCCAGACTTATTGTGCAGATTAGATCTGTATGGTAATGGAAATTGTAGTGGTTGGGCAGTAAATACATAAAGCAGTCAAGCCAAACCAAGTTTCTTGTGCTTGGTTAACTCGGATTGCTGGACCGGGACTATGAATTGCATTCCAGCGACTGATTTACTCATGCTAATTCTCTGTTTGTCCAGCCATTAGATGACTCAGTTTTGAGAATATGGATGTAATTTCAAGTCTGTGTGTTGTAGAAGCGAGGTATTTTGGGGCTTTTGCCTCATTATTAGATACAGTTGAGAGTGACAGGAATTTTTTGGCTGTGAGACAGTCTGAGGAGGAGGAGATAGACCATTCATAGAAAGATATGTCCTGCCTTTCAATTAAATTAACCAGTTGCTTCATTACTAACGGCATCATCCAGGGAGTCCAGATTTGGCTAGATTCGGCTGTTTAACTACAGCGTTATGTGTACAAAAAGCATCTTTCTTATTTGATGGCAAAAACATAGCACTATTGTGATATCCAAAATCAAAAGAATTTGTCTTAACCACTCAGAACTATGCTAAGCTAGTAGGCTAAGCTGTTAGCTTGCTAACTGAAGGTTAACTGAAAACAAAAAGACAGGGAAATATTTCATTTAACAATTTTTAGCTCTGGTGACATTAATGAAGATATTTTCATGATTAAGAACAATACACCGTAATGCATTTTATGGACATTAGCATAATCAATCTGAAGAATACAGTTTATTAGCCTGACTAGAGTATAGCTATACCCTAGCTAAAAAAAAAAGATGTTCCTCTTCAGGAACTCGAGCTGCGTCGAGAACGCTAGGGGAACGCCTTCAGACCCACGCTCTGAATAACATGTGAAATCAGTCCAATAGCTGAGTGGGACGTCACAGCAGATGACGTCATGACCGGGAAGCTATAAAAGCACGTGCGGCGGAGCCAGCGTCAGCTTTCTGTCATTCAGCGAAGCGTTCTGTGTGTGTCAGTCATATTTATTGTTGTCTGTCAAAAGTCTATAAGCTCCAGCTATGTCTAAGCTCATGCAAGGACAAAGCATTTCAAGGGCGAGAGCAAGCCACGTTGTAGGTTGTGTGTTCCTCCCTGCCCAAAGATAATGTTATATCACGAGTGGGACACACAGCCTGTGCGTGGTTCTTGAGAGCGAAGCATACTTGTTACTGCCTTGCTTAGCTCTCAGAGGGCTCTCTTTGAGGAGGGAGCCTTCACTAGCGTTC
>NW_015516233.1:4395-4832 GCF_001515645.1 Sinocyclocheilus grahami | reverse complement strand
GGGACAACATGTAGAGGGGGAAAAATCTATAAACATCCTCCATGCGCAAAGACTACATTACCTTAAAACCAGCCTGCTTCAGAAAGTGACCGAGCTTCAAGACGATTTCCTGGAACCTCTCCTGCTGCCAGTTCACCTGCAAACACACACACACACACAATGTGATGAGCAGGAGTTGGTGGGAGAGGGATTGAAGCCGAGTTCTCAGATATAAATAAAATCATGATTGACACTGCCGTGGTTACTGTACGCTGTTGTGGTCACCATGGTTACCCACCTGGTCCATCTTGTTGACAGCAACGGCAAGCTGCGTGACTCCGAGGGATCGAACCAGCAGCCCGTGCTCACGGGTCTGCCCCCCCGCCTCGAACCCGGCCTCAAACTCCCCACGACTGGCGTCTACGACTAACACAGCCACATCTGCCTGCAAAACACAC
>NW_015516233.1:1842-2878 GCF_001515645.1 Sinocyclocheilus grahami | reverse complement strand
CTCAAACTTTGTCATGCCCACATCCATGGTCACTCCTCTATGAAACAGAACAGATGATAAACAAATAAATCTTGGTTTGGGTCACTTTTACCAAACAGAAATGACAGCGGATTGTGTTTGTATTAAACGTACCTGTCTCTCTCCTCTCCTGTCTCATCCAGTACCCACGCATAAGCGAATGAGGCCTTGCCAGCTTTCTTGGCCTCCTGCTCATATTTATGCATGGTTCTCTTATTAACGTTCCCCAGCAGATATAACAGATGACCCATGAGAGTGCTCTTACCAGCATCTACATGACCTACACACACACACAAAAAAGTTCAGGTTTCACATTTACTGCATATATAATGTTTTTTTTTATCTAACAGAGACATTACGCATCCAAATACTTTAGGGGGTGACATTATGGTAATTGGATTAATCAAAAGAATAAAACTAATTCAAATGCATCACCAAAATATTAAGTGGATGACAATGCGGCAGGATGAATAGTGAGAGAGAGAATATCATGCCTATGACCACCAGGTTGAGTAGCGGTTTTCCTCCTTGTCTTTTCTCCAGTTCAGCACGGATGTTGAGCTGCTGTTTGCTCTTTCCAGCTGGTCGAGTTGGGGTCGGGGCGGCAGAGTCTTCATTCACAGCCGATGGTTTGGATGGGGTCTCTGTGGTTGGTGCAGCAGTGACCTCTGGACTCGCCCCTCTGCGAACTGACGGGGCAACAACTCCGTTTTCTTCCGCACTTTAAAGACACACAAAATCAAATGTTACCTCAGAATTTTTAACATGGCTTGTTTTGTATTATTCTTGTTCATACGGTCAATAAAAACCTAATTTAGCTAATTTGCCATGAAC
The DNA here is from genome assembly GCF_001515645.1 of Sinocyclocheilus grahami. Lineage (NCBI taxonomy): Eukaryota > Metazoa > Chordata > Actinopteri > Cypriniformes > Cyprinidae > Sinocyclocheilus > Sinocyclocheilus grahami. The sequence continues at coordinate 2,026 of NW_015516233.1, read as the reverse complement.
AAAAACAAGGCTGTGATAAACATACAACCCATTATGTCATACTGTGTTACGGTCCTAGGTCTTTTTTTCAAAAACTGTGTTTTTTATTTTTGGGGGTCAAATTGCATTTGCAAGAAGCTTTGCTCACCAAGGCTGCATTTATTTCATTAAAATACAGTAATATTGCGAAACATTATTACAATTT
>NW_015516233.1:0-524 GCF_001515645.1 Sinocyclocheilus grahami | reverse complement strand
ATAGTATATAAATAATACTAAAATAACACTGCTCTGCCAATCATAAAATCTAATTCAAAACCCTGTTAATTGTAACTGTATATTGATCTAAAACTACATCACATACTATAAAATACCTTGTACGTGGCTTTGAGCATTTCACTAGTGTTCACTCTAGACTGACGAATCACTGAAAACGTGACCTATCTTGACTGATTAGGACATGGTGACAGTGATACTTACAGGGACAGTCCCCGTGGAGTGAGCTGTGGTTAAATGCTTTGTTCAAGAGTGAAAGATGGTTAAAGATCAGTTTATAGAGCACCCCTTATAAGGTTTGAAGCTACAATGTTTGGGTTACAAGGGCAGATCTTTAAACCACTTTCACATTACCTCGATTGGCTTACCTTCGCACATCAAAGCCCATGGTCTGCTTCTTGCCTGACACAGTCATGCGGGCAACCTTTGGGACAACCTCTGCTTCAACACGACTCTCTGAAGCCTCCCGTGCTTTAGCTAGAATGTAGAAAACAGCATGCATACAC
>NW_015516232.1:4617-4833 GCF_001515645.1 Sinocyclocheilus grahami | reverse complement strand
AATTTCACCTTATTAGTTGGAAAAAGCTAAACAATTCAAGGGAAATATGCTAAAGTGCCTAATGCCATAAGCAGCACATCCACGTTGGGGCTCTGAAAATAAACCAAGCACGCGCAACATCCGCAGAAACGCCCGTCTCTCGCGATCAGCCGTCAGCTGGGTCAAACTAATCCATACAGCGAAATCATTATCACGGTTGTAAGTCTCATTCACCTG
>NW_015516232.1:2096-3289 GCF_001515645.1 Sinocyclocheilus grahami | reverse complement strand
ATCATAATTATGATCGTCTTATATAGTGTGTAAGAAAAAGTGTTGTATCCAATATAGTAAGCTGATGCCCCCTATTGTTGAACATCAAATAAATAAATCAGAATGAATGAATTAATGAAAACCAAAACTGATGAACAATTTCATATACAGGCAAGTAACGATATCAAATTTACACACTTTATATACACATAAACAGCATGCCAGTCTTTTTTGAGTCTCCACCGGAAATGAAGTAGGCCTACTTGTTGGGCTTGTCTTGTAAGGAGGTGTTCTGGTTACAGGAGAAGTCTTCTGAGGAAACTGAAGCTGGAGGGAGTGGGTTACAGACGACTTCCTAAAGTCAACAATCATTTCTTTTGTTTTACATTATGAAATAGTTGGTTCTGCAGCACGGCCTAAGGTTTGTCACAACCTCTCACCTGTTTAATTAAAGGCTGAAAACAGTTTTGAAGAGTTCTAGTGTTGTGAGGTTTGCTCATGGAGACTAAGTGCTTGGAATCTGTTGGTCAGGGAGTCAAGGATCCAGTTACAGAGTGTAGTATTAAGTCCAAGTATGAAGCATTTCCTGATGAGTGTCTTATATGATGGTGTTGAATGAAGAACTGAAATCAGTGAACAGCATTATGACATAAGTGTCTTTATTATGCAAGAGTGAGAGGGCCAGGTGGATGACCCTTTTAATCATACACATTGGAGTGGCTCTGTATGTAGGCGTCATGCATAAGCAAGAAAATATCTGCATTTTAGCCAAGGCCTCTTGGTTGTTGAGTAATTGTGTGGCTATACACCATCATCTTACTGAAATAGCATGTGACAAATGAAACATTCAGTAGCCTACTCATCTAGCTCCTCACACATGGCAGGTTTCAACATGTTTGTATTCACTTTTCTGCATGTTCTCTCATTTCTGGAGTAACTGCTATGCAAGGAAACTGAAACTCAGTCATGCCGTATATTCAATAGTTTTTTGAAGAAGCAGTATTAAGTACCTCCTATATACAGTCAGGGCTGATAACATACCATCTTTACTGTTTTCAGCAATTTTACAAGTTCTCATTTTTACGCAGCTTCAGATAAAAGCTTCTGCTTAGTGAATAAATTATATGCAAAATATAAATAGGATATATAAATAATACGCCTATAAAATCAACAGAGCTGGGTAGTAACTGATTACATGTAATCTGGATTACGTA
>NW_015516232.1:0-982 GCF_001515645.1 Sinocyclocheilus grahami | reverse complement strand
GGAGGCCTGTCGTTGTGTGTTCAAGCCTATCGCGACATTTCAGACGAGCTTTCTCAGGCGAGCTCCGAACACTAAATGGCTGGAATTCTCTACAGCAGCCATGTATGTACTGTTTCTAAGGGGACATGTTACCCCACACACACGAAATCACCGAACATCAGACATATTGTGCTTCAAAATTAAATGTATTGTCAACAAACTGTTGTTTTTATTGTTTTTGCAACCTCAAAAAAATAAATCCAGGACTCCAGTCACCACAGAGAGGCCCAGAGAGCAGGCACTGGCTTGGTTAGGGATTATAAAGCCAGTAATCAGACCAAAGTCCAGTTACGGTTGATGCATGGTCCTTAGACCCAACTGGCCACCAATCTGCATTTTCCAGAGGCCCAGAAATATTTTTTTGCTACTTTCACAATTATTTTAAGTGTAGGCTCAGAGGGGGTGGGACCCCCGGCCCACCCGCAACCCCCCCCCGTTACTAACAATTTTTTATCATGTAACGTTAATTTGGAATCAGTTACGGACCGCAATTTGTAAGTAATCTACCCAGCTCTGAATATAAACGTGCTTAGTGTTCCGTGCCGGCGAGTTTTGTTTTAAAAATGGGAGTGTGTTGTGTTGTGTTCAGTTACAGTCAGAGACCCTTGAGAGAAGCAAAGCCACAGCGGATCCTGCTTCGCCCCTCCTTCTCGTGTACTGACACTGGCAGCTAAACCCATCATCATCGATTATCTTTTCAATGAAGAGCAAGGGAGGGCATACATTCAACGACGATTTTGAGCGGTAAGGAGTTTTAATACCACATTTACTAACAACGCACTCTAAACGGTTACATTACAGTCAGCAAAAATAACACAAACCCTCGCGCTTCTGCTTTGAGGACCTCTATCCACCGCCCATTGCTTTCAAGCCTTGAAGCAGTTCTTCCTTGCGGTCACGTGACACTTTCGGGACTTTCTTCAACATGAAAAGTCACATAAAC
>NW_015516231.1:2140-4842 GCF_001515645.1 Sinocyclocheilus grahami | reverse complement strand
TCTCCGTTAGTGTCCCTCCGTCTCCTTTCACTCGGGTAAATATGCCTGTTCAAATAGCCATCAGTCAGAGGCAGTGACAGGCCTGTACTCCTTCCCACTTCCCCCGAACCCACACTCATCCCCCTTGCTTCAGGCCACGCTCCCTATCTGAATGAGAAAGCGTTCAAACTCTTGCTACATTTCAATTAATTCCAAAGAACTCAGGCAAACAATTAGATTCCCTATAGGTCATAAATAAAACATTGATTTAGATTAAAGAAACACTTTTCTGTTTTAGAAAAGTGATAGCATTCCAGCTATGCGCTTAGAATAAAATCTACAACTTGTCTTCTCTCGTTTAATGTCATCCACTATTCATCTCCTCTATTATTCTCTCTTCATTTCTGGATCCACCTGTGTTTGCAGAGTGACAGTGGTGCGGTTCTTTCAGGACAGTCAGATAAGCTCCCAGCAAATAACAAAAAAAGATGAGGGACACCCGGCATCTATTTATCCCTTTCTTTCCTCTTTCATCCCTTTGTAATGTGATTCCTCTATTCATTGCTCGGCCTTGTGGCTCTCTGGCCGGTCTGTTTAGGGTGTGCACCTTGCCCAGCTTCTGTCCAGCGTATTCATCCATTGTTGGTTTTCTCTTTCTGTTCTGTTCTTTTTCTGTTTCACATCTTCTAGTTGTTCTAGTTTCATGTTCTAGTTTCTGGTTTAATCATAGAAGTGGTCAAACCCATCATCAGACTCCACTATCTCATTTGTGGCTGCAGGATGACTCTTCTGTGGTAGATTGTCCTTCTCTGAATCAGAGGGTTGATCTGGATTTTTTAAAAAAAGATAATGCAAATAATACAATTTCACTAGCCAAATTTGACTAATACAATGGTGGAAATTAGGATAAAAAATAAAAAATAAAGCACATTCCATTTTTTGTTGAAGGTTAGTAGCTAGTCAGCCTGACAAGTCCTCACTCTCAAAAACTATGAATAGAACCATGACTCAGACTCAGAAATATGACTCAGACTGCATTAAATATGAATTACATTTGACACTGTGTTGGGTCACCACTTAATGTCCAATGTCAAATCTGGGTCCTGAAGCAAAATGAGTTGAGAACTCTGTTCTAGAGCACATTTTAGACATAAACTTCATCCATAAGCAGTCTTGCATACACAAAATAATGTCAAATTTAGTCTACGCCACATTTTCAATGAATGAGCAAAAATGGTGGCAACAAATGTTTTCTTCTGTGTTGTGACGTATATCATAATGTAGTGTATTTACCAAATTTCATCCTATAGTTTGCAGGTTTTCACTGCAAGTCAACAAGATTTAATTCGATTAATTGTACAATTTTGTAAAAAAAATTATAATAATTTGAAAATACATATAAATAAATAAATAAAGTGTACAAAATTAAACATACCATTTGATTGGTCTGTCTCCTTCATATCATCCTCCCTATAGGAATACATAAAGGTTAGAGTCCCAATGAACAAAATATACAATATAATACAGAATATAACTAAACTCACTGCTGTGTTTGGGAGTTGACAGGGTTGAGAAGACCTTCAATATCATCCTCATCATCCTCAGGGCATTTTGTATGATCATCAAAAGGGTCTTTTGACCAGGCGTATGCTTTCTCAACCACAACCTCATCATCTTCCTCTTCATCATCTTCTGTTTCTTGATTGTAGACCTCTTCCCTTTCAGACTCCTCAAGGCTTTGCAGAAAGTCAGTTTTAGTCCAATGAGTAGACGATTCATATTAAAAATAAGTGATGAATATTCAAGAGCAGTGATATTTGCATACATTTAAATATATACCTTTTGTGAATTTCTCTCTCATCTTCTACAGTTTCTTGAGTCTTTCTAGCCTCCTTTGCATTTTGAAAACTCTTGTCTCTCTCCTCTTCCTCCGTTGTTTCTCCCATATCTGGAATGTCATCTGGAACATCTCCTTCCCTTTCTGGCTCTTCTCTATTACTGGGTTCAGTCCCATCTCTCTTTCCCATCACTTCTTCATCACCTCCCTGTGCTTCATCATCAAATCCTGCTTCCTCATCTCCATCTGTGCTTTCCTCATCCTCTTCCTCATCTTTAGCTTCTCTGTGACTTATTTTCTCCTCTGCCGCAATGATGACATGACTGTCATCATCTCCTTCATTAGAATCTTCTTCCTGTCTAATGTTGAGTCCTTCAGATCCATCTTTCTTTTCAGAGCTGACACTACTCTGAGAAATTTCTTGGCTCTTGCTTTCTTCTTGTTCGTCTTCATCTTGCATCACTGCATCAACAGTCTTCTCTGTGATAACGGATTCTTTGCTGTTACACTTATTAAACTGCTTTTGATGTTTTTTGTACATTTTTGTGCCCGAGTTACTATCTGAAGCATCCTGTGACATAGTGGAAGAGCTAAAACAGATAAATGTGGAAAGATGTTATAAAACGATATGAAGAAAGATGAGAACATTTATAATTTTTGTCTACATGGACTAATAAAATTGTGAAAATTATTCTGTTCATGTGGCATACCCGTGAGATTCGTTCCTATTTTCTGTAGAGTTTGATTTTGTCTCATATGTTTGTTTTTTTTTCCGTTTTTGCATCCCAGAAACTGTGACTTTAGAGTACACAGCGCTGCCTTCACTACTTTCTTCATGGTTGATTGACAGACGTACTGCAAGAATAAGCAAAGCATACAGTTTTTT
>NW_015516231.1:668-2130 GCF_001515645.1 Sinocyclocheilus grahami | reverse complement strand
TTTTTTAAGAACAGTTTGTTTTCATTAGACTAATATCATGTAAGATTTTTTCCACAGAGAAACAAATCAATGTAAAGTCCCCAAATTTCACAAAACAGCTCACCTGGTCTACAGTCGAGCTCAGAAGACCGGTCACTCTCTTTCCCTTTCCTCCTGTGTTTTGGTTTTGCTTTTGTCACCTTTTCCTTGTCTGGCTCACTGCATTGGATTCTTTCCTCACTGGGGTCTGGTACATCCATCATACCCCACGTCATGGGGTTCAGCACAGGAAATCGTGGCCAGGAAGCAGCAGGAGGAGTGAAGTGAGCTGCAGGCATAAACCCTTGCCTTATACCAGCCCACAGATGGTCCATTGATGGTGGCTTTTGCTGAACTGGAGAAAGTGACTGATGGACTAAATCGCCAGGTAAAGAATAGTAAGGTGGCAAGGGATGATTTAAGGCTTGAGTGTTCTGAAGGTTTTTGTAATCCTTTGCAATATTGTTTTGGGGGAGTCCGGAAATAGAAAGCTGTGAGCCAGTTAACCAAGTGGGTGGGATGTAAGGCTGATGGTTGCATCTTTCAGGATTTTGCTTGATGTCTAAAAAAAGAGGGCCTTGTTAACAGTTTTCTCAACCAAAGTTGATATGGGGCATGACTGAGAAATTGCTAAGCACATTACCTTTCACTCTCTGATGAGTGTTTAGCATGGTGTGAGAAGGCTGAGATGCATCTGGAAAATTGGAGGACAGAAGGTGGGCTCTAAAGTCAGAGCTGTGTTCAGACTTGATACCTTCTTCCTCTTCCATCTTCTGAATATAGCTCTTTAAGTGCTGATAAAAACCAGACATTACAATCAATACAAGTGCCCTGTTTTCTATTCACTTTTCAGTAACACTTTCAGACATTGTTCATGTTTGTCAAGACTCCTTTAAAAAGACATCACTTTGCCTTAAAAAAAAGCACCTTTGACTTTTCAGAAACTTTTATGTCTTTGAGTCTTTGCTGCCATCGTGGTAAGCTCTCTTCCAGATACTGTTCATACTGAAACTTTTGAAGAGAAAATGTGTAGGTTAGTTTAGTTAAGCAACAACATGTACATGCAATGGCAAAACATAATGAATCTCTAAGTTTTAGAGGACAAATGCATGTCATATGATGGATCTGCTTATCAATGCATTACAATACAAGGCACACTTAGAAAAAGCAATGTGCAAAAAAATGGACTTTTAGAGGTACAACATGGTCATTGTGGCAGTATTGTTAAAGGGAAATTTGTATACCTTATTTCTCCCTAAAAGCTGCGTAGTACCTTAAAGACGGCATGAAATGGAAATTGCGATAGTCTTTTCTTCCTTACTGTGATGTATATCCGAGTGAAACGGCTTCTTGAATAAGAAGAAATGTAGGGTGGAACTTTGATTTTGTCCTTCAGGAACTAATTAGATCATTGTATTGTTGTTGTTTGCTAATTGCCAAAAAA
>NW_015516231.1:0-611 GCF_001515645.1 Sinocyclocheilus grahami | reverse complement strand
GGTGCGGGCCACCATGTCATTGAGCGTGTCTTGTGCTCTCTGAAAGTCCTGCAGCAGCTTTTGGTTCTTGATCTGAGCCCTGCGCTCCTGCTCACTGATCTCCAACCAGCAGCCCTGCAGCCAGGCTGCCCTGCTCCTATCACAACAAACACATCATGAGCTCATTCACTGATGAAAACAAACCCTCCAAATGAATGCCAGAATCCTCTAAAATCAAGAAGAATCCTCAAAAACAAAATATAATTATTCTGATAACCTGGAAAATTCAGTTTATCCTACAGGATATTATTTGTGCTTATAGAATTTATGTTTGATCCTATTCGTTCCAAAATATGTATTTTTTTATTAACATTTTTTTTAATGTTATATTTCAGCACAATATCATAGAACAAATGTAATTTATCCTCAAATTCTGAACTGAACAAATATCGAAGTTAGGATGTTTAATGAATGTATGGTTTCTTACAGGCGATGATTTCGCTGCTGTGATTGAAGATCATTCTGGAGCTGCATTCTTCTTTGCTGACTGTAGTATTATTAGAGAGATCGAGATAACCATGAGTGATGGTAAACACACATACCCACCCTGTTGAAAAAACCAGCATATGCTG
>NW_015516230.1:4569-4834 GCF_001515645.1 Sinocyclocheilus grahami | reverse complement strand
TTCTTCTGTGGAAAACAAAAGAAGATATTTTGAAGAATGTTTTTGTCCTTACATTTAAAGTCAATGGGGTCCAAAACAACAATACTGATTTCCACAGTAACAGTTTAATTAAAACCTTTATGAATAATGTATTATAAAGGTATTCATAAGTTGCATTGCAATGCATTATATCTTTTCATAAATAATTGTAAACAAAGTAAAAATGTATAAAAAATAATAGTAAAAATTATATTTGCAGATATTGAATTGAATTGACCTTGAATTG
>NW_015516230.1:2386-3130 GCF_001515645.1 Sinocyclocheilus grahami | reverse complement strand
TTGCTCACAGCCACCCACTCTGGAAAAAAAGACTGTGGCTGCTGCCCTCATCCTCTTCCTTCCATCCACTGCCAGAGTGTCCGATGAACATTATGCATGCTGTCAGCATCAAATGACTCGAGTTGTTGTAGATGTTGTAATTGCAGCTTATTCTGACCAAGAACTGCTCACTTAAGAAAAAATGGCCAGCAGTTTGTTTCAAAGTGATCGATGACCGTTTTGGCATTTATATAAATATTTTACATAAAATCAACTGCATGAAGTTTGGAGATATATAACCTTAATACAGTCCAGAGAAAATGGACTGTACGCTGTGACTGCATGGTGCCTGGAAACTTAATATGTGAATTTGTTACACCTAAAACGCCTCAGGTTAGTTTATTCAGTTCACTGACAGAGGCTGTGGAAACGTGAACATGGACAGGATCTCGATCACATTCATGTTTACTCAAGTTATTTGATCGTGAAGCTTGGCTAATCTTAGTCTACTTGACTGAACCTTTTTTCACAATCATCACCCGTCCAGCGGAAGTACTTTACCAGTCTGTGAGGTTCAGCAAACATCTGTTTTAGGCCCAGTGATTGATTCTCATCTGTCTCTTGGGTGGATTTTGTGATAAAGAGTGATATGAGGATGCGTAGCACTGATAATATCTAGAGTCTGAGTTCCCGGTGCAGAAACTCATTGAACTTTGATAGACAGTGGTGGACGAAGTACACAAGTCAAGTACTTGAGTAAAAGTA
>NW_015516230.1:0-1435 GCF_001515645.1 Sinocyclocheilus grahami | reverse complement strand
CATTTTAATAAAACTGTTAATGTTACGGCAGCGGGGAATATGAACTTGCATGAGTTATTTTAGAGTTGTTTTTTTTTACCTAAAACATAGAGACACTGATGTTGATGTGTATGCATTCAAACATTTCAGTGGGCTTAAATAGATCACCCTTTACAGCAGATTTAGTTCACAAACAACTGACAGTTTTGACCTAAATATGATTTTCAGTTACAATAATTAATCCTAAAATTTGACATTAGTAACTTACTTTTAGCAGCATCAGTCGCGCTCGCACTCACAAGCTCTCCCGGTTCTTACTTGTAAATTCAGTTTACTGGAGACTCGCACTAAACGGTTAATTTGAATCAGTGAGTTGTCGACTCGAGAACAGCTGCAATCGGTTCATTCTAATTCGTGAATGAATCATTTGGTGCGATTTGCGAACCGATTTAAAAGGTTCATTGAAAAGAATCAGTTCGTTCTTGAATCAGACACCACTTCTGCGTGTCGGAACACGTGATATATTATAAGGAGTAACTATATGTTTTATGAAATGTAGTGAAGTAAAAAGTACGATCTTATGCTTTGCAATGTAGTGAAGTAAAGGTAAAAGTTACTCAAAATAAAACTACTCCAGTAAAGTACAGATACTTGAAAAATGTACTTAAGTACAGTAACGAAGTAAAACTACTCTGTTACTGTCCACCACTGTTGATAGGATAAAGAGCTTTTGTGTAAAGTCATTCTGATCTTGAGTTCTGCAGCGGCTGTGTAAGTCATACGGATGGTTTTCATTATGAGCCGTGTAGTGTGAGGCCCTTGTGAAGAGTTTGCAAGTTTGGCAGCTTCCTCCTCGTGTACTTGAGATTTTCCCCAGAGAGAAAACGAAATTGTCAGGAAAGGAACTATGGGATATGCCAAACATCTTTCCTCTCTGCTTGTTGCTCACAGAGATCTCAATGATTGTTTGACCAGAACTTTTAAATTCATATTTCACAAAGAGAGAACTCTGAAACGTGTTCAGGCTTCATTTCGTGAAGATAATATCACTCTAAATGCTCCCAAAAGAGCATTTAATTCATTGTTGTTATGATACAGTTAGCCAACCTAGGCTTACTGGAAAAAAGTGCCTCTACCTACAATTTTTTCAACCCAAAAATTCACCTAAAATACAAATCATTACAGTTTCCAGTTGAAAAGAACACTATAGGCAGTAAAACACCAACAAATGTTATTCCTTTTGACACAATTTAGGATTACAGGGGCAGATTATCAATTATTAAAGACTTATTTTTGCACGTTTCTTGCAAAATACTATGACCTCAAAATGCTTTTACCATAGTGCATCATTTGTAAACTAATACGTTTGACATTTGTGTCCCATAACCATCTCCATATGGATTTTCTGACAAAGTAAACTTGCTTGATAGCCCACCTGATACAGCATTGTACCTGC
>NW_015516229.1:3418-4835 GCF_001515645.1 Sinocyclocheilus grahami | reverse complement strand
GACAGAGAGAGAGAGACAGAGAGAGACAGAGAGAGAGACAGAGAGGGAGGGGAAGGGGAAGGGCTTACTGCGTCATGCTTACACTCGCCTTCCTTGTTCACCCTTCGATAGGCAGCCGAGCACATGGTTTTGTATGTTAGCCCACTGGGATAAAGGACCCCTGCTTCACACAGCTCGCGCCTGCGTGCTCTTATTACCATCAGGTGAATTTCACAGCGAACAGGAATATAAAGAGCGAGAAAAACAGAGCTCAAACTTACATGCTGAAGGCTGATTAAACTGCTGTCAGAATGTACTGAAACCTCAGGAGAATCAGGTGGGACGTGTATATGTGTGTTTTTGTGTTTATCCAGTTTAGAGCACTAAAAGTGGTGATCTGTAAACCAAAGAGCCAAAAGGAGATTCAAGGGCACTGAAGAGTCCTTAGCCACTGGTATGAGCACAAACTGGTTATTGTGAATGGGGTGAATAGATCATATAATCAGGTAGAAGGAAACAGTTATGTCATAGAACAAGGAAGGTGAATAGAGTGGTGATTACTGGAACGGTTGGTGTAGTATTAAGTCTGGTGAATTTATGTGTAATCTGTGGTGCCTTTTGGCTTTAGTACTGTAAATTTGAATGGGAAAGGTCATGTGACTTCTCTGATTCAAAGTGTGATTTCAAACATCACCAGAACAGAAACATTATAGAGAACTGCAAAAATTCAATAGCGGTAAAAATGGGACTTGCTAAAGGGAAGTAAATACCATTGAAAAAAAATATATATATATGTATATATATTTTTAATGCAATTAGCTATGTGTGCAAAGACGAATGTCACTATCCATAGTGATGTCCAGTCTTATTCCCAGAGGGCCACTTTCCGGTAGAATTTAGCTCCAGCCCTAATTAAACACATCTGAACCGTCTAACCAAGGTCTTCAGGATCACTAGAAACTTCTAGAGGCAGGTGTGTTGGAGCTAAACTCTGCAGGAATGGTCATCTTTGGATTGGTTTCCCAAAGCATTGTTAGCCAACTACGGTCTTGACTTCTGTCATTACCAACATAGTTGAACAATTCGGAGTTGCCATAGTTCCAACGAACATTCGCAAACCACATAACAGACTTGTGTGGTTGGAGCTACAGCCCTTGACCTGTGGTTAGAAGCATAGTTTCTTTAAGTGTGACATGTGGACCTAAATAGATCATGCTCTTGGGCACGATAAACAAGATAAGCTGCTGTTCATTTGATGTCCTTCATTTAGTTTAAATACATTTCAATCCATACATTTTAGCATATAAGCTGTTTATAAAGAGTGCACATGTGCATAAATGCATAAGGGAACCCCAGAGTATGCTGTAAGAGGGATCCTGCGATGAATCAAACATCAGATAAAGCAAAACTATAGGAAACATAAATAGTGAAGATGACA
>NW_015516229.1:2059-3408 GCF_001515645.1 Sinocyclocheilus grahami | reverse complement strand
TCAGATAAAGCAAAACTATAGGAAACATAAATAGTGAAGATGACAGGTTCGTTAGAGCAGCATCTCTGAGAACTTGCATTGTGGAGGAAGCTGTTGACCGATTGAACCACGTGCATACTGGAGTAAATTATATGCCAATTATGTTAACGTGATTTTAAAAACTGAATGGCTTTCTGCTGTTTGTGTAAATTAACTAAAATGATCTGACATTAATTGCGATTCTGAATTGATTAATTAGCAGAAGTTATTACTTCACCACCTACACCTATGACGCCATTAATGACAGCCCAATATTGTTGAACCAACATGGTTGAAATGACAAATTTGTGACTATGTTACGACAGTTTCAAGAAAGAGTTGCAACTAACTAGTTAATTTCTCCACATGATGCATAGTACTATGGTGTTTCTACTTTCTGTTCAGGGAGTCTCTCTTAGTTGTTGTGACCAGTGGGCTCCCAGCCGTGAATAAACTTTTATTCCTCCAAAGAGCAACTTGGGAGTCGTGTCTGGTATATGCTGCGCAGCTGAGGAATAGAAGTACTAAAGGTTCTATGCTCAAAAGACCACCGCAAAGACAGTGAATGTTATTGGAAGACTATAGAGCCATCCTCGGGCTGAATACTCGGAGTTAGTATTAAAGATCCTGTGTCGGACCAGCGTACAGCTGAGAAGGACGGTGAGAGTGTATAGATGCTAAAGACCTGTGTGCTCATGTGTGATTGAGGTAGTGATAGTAGCTTCTTGAAGGGATGCCATCACCATACTTCAGGAAAGTATTGTATTGTATTGTAAGTATTCGGGGAATTCAGGGAATTAGCTCGAGATACTGTCGTCATTATATTAACAACTGGTAATTGTTTTAATGGTCTGTGGAGAAGTCAGATTAGTATTGGGAATTTCCACGACGAGATGAAAAAAAAAGAAAAAAGATTTACACTGATGGAGGTACCAGAAGATCACAGAGATTTTGACTTGGTCCAGTAAGCAACCTACAACCACCCAAAAAATCCAATTGCATAGCAACACACTAACAACCACTCAAAACACCCTAGCAACCACTTAGAAACACCTTGGAAACCATTGTGGCATTGAGCACTACTCACATTTCACATCACGAAATCTGAAATTTGAGGCTGCTCAGCTTCTGTCCTTGAATATTCTATTTTCTGTTATGCACAGTACAGTGTTAAAGTAGTATTGATACTGCGTCATTATATCAAATGTATTTAAGTTTAAGTGATAAGCTAAACAGCGCTTTTAAGTCAAAGAAATGGAGGGGCTATTGTAAAACTAATTAGTTTCCCTGTACTTCCGTCTTTCAGATTACCTTTAAAAACCAGTTGCCTT
>NW_015516229.1:0-471 GCF_001515645.1 Sinocyclocheilus grahami | reverse complement strand
GGGCTCTATGTTAGGTGCCCTGTCTATGTTCCCTTTGGTTAGTGTCTATAGACTTTTCCAGTCAGGAGATCCCTGTAATACCAAGTGCCCTAAATAAAAGCAATCATTATTCTGACAGATTCAGAGTAAAACACTAAGGTGTTAGTGAACCAGGCTGAATAATACACAGATGCATGACCACACATTTTTTTCATGACGCCTTTATTTTTAACATTTACATAGAACCCAAATTCCAACTACTGTATTGTTTCAGCAAATATTTTTCCTTTTGGTTCTCATATAGTTCATAGTACTGTTACATGATGGCAAAACAAGCTTCATACTCTTCTATAATATCTGGCACTGACTTATAGTTACAGTGTAACTTGTCAGTTGTGATATTTATGTTATGTCAATGTTATACTTGATATGTAGTGTTTTTATTATCGTATTGAACTGTTGCTGAAGTCTGAGATCATGTTTTTTTTTTTT
>NW_015516228.1:2375-3587 GCF_001515645.1 Sinocyclocheilus grahami | reverse complement strand
CACATTTGACCGATTTATTTAATTATTTAAAAAAAAAAAATCTTTAACTAGTCAACTTTAAACCTAACTACAACTCTCTTTATTAACCATCTGTTTAAAGAAAGTTCTGTTCACACATGACGTTCATCATGGTGTAAGCATGAAACAAATTCACTTGTTAAATATCTTTGCATAAAAGATGCATGAAATAAGTATTGTCTTAAACATATCCTATATGTTCAGAAATCATATAAAATAAGAAAAATTATAAATATTTATTAGCCAAAACATTCAGTTTTAGACTCAAAAAGTCCAGTCGATTCAAGCTCTTCCTGACTGTCAAGCGATTTGATTATATTCTTCAAAATCTAATTATGGCAAAACATTCAATTCTAATTAATCGATCAAATCTGAAAAAGACTTAGCTTGTTGTCCATACAGTGAAAGTCAATGGAGTCTAGTGTTGTTTGGTTCCCAACATTCTTCAAAATATCATCTTTTACAGAAGAAAGAAAGTCATACAGATTTGGAGCGATGTGAGGGTGAAAAAATGATGACAGAATGTGGCTGAAATATCGCTTTAATTCTCATATTGTTGTATTATTCATTCAGTCCTTTTCTGAAGGATGTGACCTCATCACTGATTCAGCCTCCAGTCAGACGATAAAACGTTAAAATACCGATGAGCAGGAATTAAATGGTTGATTCAGTCTTGAACACAGACGCTCCTCATTTGTGTGTGTTTGGGTTTTTATAGCAGTGTGTAAATAAATAAATACAAATACAAATCAATCAAAAAATCCAGAAAGCTTTCTTTTAGTGTTAGGTTATAGTAATGCATAAAAAACAATAGGTTGATCAGTTATTCACAGATGTACAGTCCTGAGGTGTGCTATGTGTTGCTCAGGTGAGATATGGCCTGGATTCTAGAGAATAGAATTATACCTAGCTGTATATAGAAACAACAGACGTCTGAGGAATAAAAATTGTAAAATTAAAAGCAGCAGGTGGCCGTCTGTTAGTGTCATGGATGGGTTGTAGTATTTATAACTCGCTGTCCGTGGAGTGTGTGTGATGGATGTGTTGTGTGGGATGTGAGGAACGAATTCAACAGGAACGCTGACGCGTTCAGAGCGACCGACTCGTGAAGGTTCCTGCTCTCGCTGATGTAATGAGTGCTAATCGTCCGCTGGTGTTCTCTTACATGCGCACGGTCAGCATCATCTGCGCTGC
>NW_015516228.1:0-1482 GCF_001515645.1 Sinocyclocheilus grahami | reverse complement strand
TTATTGTGAAATAACTCAAACATATATGTTTTTTCTGTCCTCTGAAAAGCATTGTCCCTAAAAGCATCAATGCTTTCTTATAACACTTTTGGGAAACGCAGCCCTGTTTGAATGCACTGTCAGTAATTGTTAGAAATAATATTAAAGATAAACATTATATTTATCGGTGTGTCATATGCAATATGGCATAATCACGATTATTTTCAGAATGTTTGATGGAAGATTCAAGATTTTGATTTCTGTTTTTTTGATGTTTAACTAGTCGATTAAAAACGTAACTACAAGATGATTCAAGTAACGTTCTCATCTTTGCAGAAAAGATGCATGAAACATGAAGGCAAATATTGTCTTAAACGTATCCTATATGTTCAGAAATAATGTCAAGTCAAAATGTTGACGTTCAGTTTTAGAGTTCAACTCAAAACGTCAAGACAATTCAATCTCAAAACGTGTCTTAATGTTACTAGTTTTATTCAAAACGGCAATGCCTCGATTTTACAAAAATAAAAGCAGTGAGGTACTATTATATTTGCAATTCATATTTTGAATTAAGTTTTACTTTTGTTTTTCATACTTTTGTTAATTTTGTTGTTAAAAATTTTAATTTAATGCTTTTTTATTCATTTTTATTTTAGTTTTAGTTATTTTAGTACATGTTGAAAATGCTTTTATTTCAAGTTAAAGATTTTTTATTGTTTTAGTTATAGTTAATTATAATAATCCTGCTACACACATGATTTGAGGAATCATTCATGTCTGTATCAGTGTTATTTTAGTATCATTTTTAATATATATATCTATATATGAAGTTTATTTGCAAAAACAGATAACGCCATTTTGTTAAATTGTCAAAAATCATGTTTTTTATTATGTAATCATGTTTTTATTGTGCTAGTTAGCTGTAATTTTTAGTTATTTTTTATAACCTAAGTTATAACCTAATCAAAATAACCCAAATGCAGTTTGATTGAGATTAACTGGAATGCACAATGAAAACATTTTTTGTTTTTTTGAGTTATCTGTTTTTGCAAATTAATTTTTTGCATGTTTTTTTTTTTCATTTTTATTACCTTAAATATGTCTGTATAGTTTAACATTTTTTTTTATAATTTTTAGTCATCAAGTAAAAAAATAGAAATGTTGCCATGTCAACTAGCAGAAATCAAATAAGTTTATGTTTATTTATATTTTATTTTAGTTAATGTTTGAGTTAACGATCGTACCCCTGCTTCGTGCTGGAGCTTATCTTCACGGATATTACGTCTGCGTGTATCGGAGACAGAGAATGACCTGTTCGGTCAACGATGATAAATGACGTGGACAAAAGCGGCTGAATGGGATGATAATATGTGCAGATTGTGTGTGCGGCTCATTTAATGGCAGGAGATCCGCTGGGAAACCCATTTATTCCTGGAATTAAATCCCTGTTTGTCTCACATTGACTTCATGACACTGGATTGAGATGGATTGGTCTTAAATTGC
>NW_015516227.1:4167-4835 GCF_001515645.1 Sinocyclocheilus grahami | reverse complement strand
CAGCAGCCATTACTTCAGTCTTCAGTGTCACATGATCCTTTAGAAGTCATCATGCTGATTTACTGCTCAAGAAACAGTTCTTCTTATTATTATTTCTTGTTATTCTTTGAATTTGAATTTAAACTAAGCAGAAGCAATTTAATCAAGTACTGTGGTTCTGCCATATCAATATATGTAATAAGTAGTACGCTAGTACAGCAATAGAGATGTACTGCCAGAGTAAGCAATGTCACCCCATGACATTTGTCCTCCATGATGAGTGAGAGATGAGGGAAACTATCACAACAATAGCACTCGCTATAAAATAGACAACAATGGTGTTCACAGTTCATCAGCCTGGGTTGTACAGAAGGGTGTCATCACAGCTTGACTAGTTTCCATGTGACAGACTCAACAGAAAGAAGGAAGAAGTTTGATGAGACCAGAACGTTTTAGTCCTCTAAACTAAAAGTTTGGCAGACCTAATGCAAAAAGGGGGTTGTAAATTTGTATAGGTCCCCTAAGAGACCCCAAAGTCTAGAGCTAAATAAAAGTGACTCATTTCTTGAAAGGGCTCTGTTAAAGGGGTCATTTTATTCTGAAGTCCACATAGTCAAAGGGGCTTTTATTTTTGGTTTTGTTGCAATAAGTAATAACTGACCATTTTCCCTTGCTTTAATGCACACATA
>NW_015516227.1:1894-2832 GCF_001515645.1 Sinocyclocheilus grahami | reverse complement strand
AGCTGTTGACTCACTGGGCCCTATTTTAACGATCTAAAGCGCATGACGCAGGTGCACTCTGGGCGTGTCCGAATCCACTTTTGTGGAGTCTGACTATACATTATCACTTACTTGGCACTCTTTCTACAAAATAGTAGTTTTATTAGTTGAGCAGATGAGGGGGGTTGGGTCTAGCAGCATTAAGTGGTGCTAATATGGGGGAAGTGCGTTTGAGTCTGCAAGTGTCATTTCACAATCCCATTTCCCCTTCTTTTTTTTCTTCCCATTATTTCTCTAATCTCCCTATCAAGTCAGAAAAGGCCAGTAACAAAACAAAGTTACAATATATTTGATAATTGTCAGTCAGTTTGAACCTAATAATAAACTTTAAGCCCTGAGTTGAAGTAGAAACATTGGCATCTATTCACACAAAACGGACATTAAAAAAAGTTTTTTCTGTTTCCCTCTTTCCTCATATCGCAGCATTCCCTGCCTCTGTGCATGAGTGACCGAAATGTATCCGTTAGTCATTGTGTTGGTTCTAAATGAATCTCCTCACAGGATATCTAGTTTCTATAAGTGAGCTGTTGACTCACTGGGCCCTATTTTAACGATCTAAAGCGCATGGCGCAGGTGCACTCAGGGCGTGTCCGAATCCACTTTTGCTAGTTTAACGACGGTTAGGTAGTTAATGGTAGGCGCACCCGGGCACATGGTCTAAACGGGTTCTCCCTATTCTCTTAATGAGTAATGGGTGTTTTTTGGCCGTAATGTGCAATAAACCAATCAGAGTCTCATCTCCCATCCCCTTTAAAAGCCAGTTGCACTCGCGGCATGACGGGTTCACTAATTACATGGTGGAATGTAATTTTTCATATTTAAAAATGTTTGTGTGCTGCTGCACGTCCCTGTGTGCAAAGTGTACGCGCGTTGTGCACCCGCATATAGGCGCATATTAC
>NW_015516227.1:0-1124 GCF_001515645.1 Sinocyclocheilus grahami | reverse complement strand
AAAAAAGCATCATATGACCCCTTTAAAGAAAGTTATATTAGCTAACAATAGTCTTATACACAACCGTTCAAAAGTTTGGGGTCAGTAAGATTTTAAAAAATGTAATAAAAAATACATAAAAACAAAAAAAACATTTTTAAAAAATGTACAATGTTACAAGAGATTTAGTTTTTATTTATTTTAAATAAATGCTGTTAAATAAATGATTCTTTAAAAAATTCATAAAAATAATTTTCCATTTCCATTAACTATTTCCAATATTGATAATAATGAGACATGTTTCTTGAGCAGCAAATCAGCATATTAGAATGATTTCTGAAGGATCATGTGACACTGAAGACTGGAGTAATGGCTGCTGAAAATTCAGCTTTGCATCACAGCTATAAATTACATTTTATGATACATTACAATAGAAAACATATTTTAAATTGTAAAAAAATATATTCACAATATTACTTTTTTCACCATATTTTTTATCAAATAAATCCACCCTTGATAAGCATGAGATTTCTATCAAAAGCATAAAAAGATATTTTGAACAGTCAGTGTTTTCCCTATAGAGTTTTAGGGTGGAACATGAATTGACATGGCCATCTCCCATGAGAGCTGAGAGTCAGGTAAACACGTATCAGTCTTTGTACCGATCCCTTCACACAAGCATCCTCAAGAGTTTTATTAGAACTGTTTGGTCAGCACACACACATACAGTACACATTCCCAGCAGACGTCCCATAATTAACACAGCAGAACTGCACAGCCCAGTTCTGAGCTCTTTAATTAAACCGTAAATGGTTTCAGAGGATGAGTAGATAGAATAAAAGACCCTAGCGTCAGGCAAGGTGTTTATTTGTGGATGTGTGGTTAGTGTCTCCCATTGTTCCTTTGTCTGGGTGAAGATTATGGAATTCTGATTTGCAGATTGAAGATGTTTGTGTTTGAGAGAGAGATTAATTAAAACGAGAAGTGAAAAGCAGATAGAGTGACTCTCCCAACACCTGAGAGTACTAACTTGGCGTGTGTGTGTGTGTTTCTTTAAAGCATTAATGAGAAGGCTGCCAGGCAGGCGCTGACAATACACTCCAGTCATGATTATGTCAGCACTAGCGTATGTATGTTAGCGTATG
>NW_015516226.1:3234-4836 GCF_001515645.1 Sinocyclocheilus grahami | reverse complement strand
GTCAAAAGTAAACTAAAGTTAATTGTATTTAATATAAATTGAAACTATAATACATTTTCATTTAATTGCAGTTAAGTGTCGGAAAACATTACGTTCAGTTCACACATATTCTTTTTAAGTATATTATTTCCATAATATGTACAGCTAAAGTGTAGTTCTTTTTCACAAGGGTAGCTGGGATGGTGGTCTTATAATCAGCAGCCCAAAGCACTTCACAGAAGCGAGTGCCACGTGTCAGTAGTTATCCAAGCACTGTCACTGGAGACTTCATTGGCACTGGTTTGATAATGGTTGATTAAATGATAAGTATGTTCCTTCCGCACATGTATAGGGATGCCATTCATGCTTCACAAAGATTTATTTTTAGGGGGATCCACGCACAAACAGTTTCTGACAACACCTAATCTGGAAGCAGGTCAGATTGTGTAGCTTGTGTGGTATTGGATGTCTCTAAATGTGTGTAAACACACGGGTAGGTAGGAGTTATTGACCATTGCCCAGGCAGCGTGACCAGGTGACCATCAGGCAGACCAGACAAGGCACATCTTGTGGTCAATGATATGCTGGATGCATTTCACATGCCTAGTGAGAAATGCTTAGCATTATTTCCTAAAACTACAATGCTGAAACAGCTTCAGGAGCACAGAGGTTCATGTGCTACGTGCTTAAAGGCCGGCAGCCTATATTAAACACACTCAAGAACTGCCTTTCTGACGCTGAAGATTCATTGTTTCGACTTGCATGTAACTATCATGGAACCTTGTTAGTTTTTCAGATGTCAAGGCAATTACAACATTTCATTGTGATTAACAATTCAAAAATTTGCTCTAAGGATAATGTTATGTAACTTATGCTTTAACCCTGATGGCCCTTGTGAAAAAGAAGTACATTTAGCATACTTAAAAAATAAAATAATATACTTTAAAATAGAATACTAAATAAATAGATAGATAAAATAGATACCAAAGTGGGTTGTTTTGGGGTACTCAACTGCATGTTATTTATGATAAAATTTTAATTAGCTGAATTTTAGAGTGTTTTTTGTCCTAATTAAGTAGGACTTATATATGTATTTAAATATATTTGTTATTACACATTTGTTATGATGAAGTTGAAATTTCTTGAAACGTAATATCGAATAACAGACTGCAGTTACAATTATAATCAAGTACTTTTCATGTGCTTTAGTATGTTAGTCAACATCAAAATAAGTGTACTTTTTTAAAAGCATGACAGTAGATTATTAAAGCATAATGATTTAAAATGTACTTAAAAGTAAAACTGAGGTTCAGTAAAAAATGTACACTTATGTACACTTTTAGTTTATAACCTGCAAATGTACATTCAATACAAGTAGGCAACACGTTTCTTTTTCAGAAGGGGATTAAGTGGATTAAGATCACCTATAGTATTGCCAAAAGGCAAAAAGATTAATTGTTTTATGACTGTAATCTAGTAGAGTGGGAATATCTAGACAGACAGGTCAGACACTCTTGACCTTTGACTTCAAACAAATATTTTCTTGACCACTGAGAGGAAACAAGCCCTTTCTTGCCATTTAAAGCTCTTTAAAAGCTCCATTTAAAACTTTTTTTCAGAATG
>NW_015516226.1:0-2008 GCF_001515645.1 Sinocyclocheilus grahami | reverse complement strand
ATACCAAACACCATTCATCAATAAATTGTATAAGACTAA
This sequence comes from Sinocyclocheilus grahami, assembly GCF_001515645.1. Lineage (NCBI taxonomy): Eukaryota > Metazoa > Chordata > Actinopteri > Cypriniformes > Cyprinidae > Sinocyclocheilus > Sinocyclocheilus grahami. Next base: position 1,969 of record NW_015516226.1, on the reverse strand, counting down.
ATAAATACATATTTTTTTATTCTCTGTGTATATATGATTTAGTTATTTAAATGTATTCCATAAATGTAAATGAATTTATATTAATAAATTAAATGAAATCATTACTATTATGCAATAATAATATTCAATATTTATAATTATTATTATTCATTTCAATCTTTTTAGAATTTATTGTATGCATAAATTGTAAAAAAAAAAATATATATCAGAGAAATCTGACCACACTCCTTTGGCCAGCTAGCTTGGGTAGATGTTCTTTAGTCAGGAGGAGTAAACATCATCGATATCCACATGGAGGGACCCTCTCTTGTGTCCTTGTCAATTCTTGGAAATGATTTGTTATCATCAAATTGGACGTTTTTTCTAACTTTATGGCTGTCAAATGAGCTGCAGATTCAAGGAACTATCTTTGTTATGTAAACTAGTCATCTTGAATGTTTTGTAAACACACATTCTCCCTCCATTCATTTTCTTTTTTTACCAACAGCACTGTTGCTCCATGAATTTCCCATCATGGAAATGCTATTTATGGAGTCATTAAGCCAAACCGAGCACGGAAAGTAGTTCGGCCCTTCCTCGAAACTCCAGGGCCAGCACACAAACAACTTACACACAACTTACACACACACACACACACACACACACACACACACACCTGTTTCCACATCTTATCTGTTCTAGTTTGAATCAAGCAAATTATTGAGGAGAGGTTTACGTGATTGGACTTTTTGATTGATTTTGAGTGATTTTCACATGGAGAACAGGGAATGGGCACAAATGATTGATTAACAACCACCCATAACACACCTAAAATATCAATGCACCTAAAACATCTTAACAACTGCATGGCTTGGCAAGCACCCACAAGATCATGCCATTGTGTGCATGGTCAGGCATCACTCAATTAAAATAATCACAAAGCCATCAATATGTGATTGCAACCTCAAAATCTCCTGTCTGTCTATTACTCCAGTCTGTCCATCATGAGAAACCCGAGCGAGCTTGCTGCTTCTAAAAACAGGAAGTCGCGTGTGACAGCCTCAAAAGCTCTCTTCCTGTGACCTTTCCCCTCATTCTTACAGCCTCTTAGCCAGTCCTTAATCTGCCGTTTACAGATGAGTGGAAAAATCAAGATGAGGCCAAGTCCTTTCCTTCAGTCCTGTAACAGCACCACACTTGACTTTATACCTTCCCTTATTAGTACACAACCTCTTCAGTCATTACAAGCAAAGCACTTCCTTTAATGTAGATATGTATAGCCAATGATGTATGCGATGGTTTTTTATCAAGAGAGTTTTTAGTGCCAAACGTCATATTTGAACCTGTTTGCACCTGTTTGACGTTTCAACAGAGAGCTCAAAAACAAATTGTGCAATAAACAACGCATGAGATTTGTCAGATATTGTTCAGGATGTCTTGTTGATACACCATGGGTACAATGTTTGTTTCGTTTGTTTCCAGTCTCTGAGTCATCCCAGTCAGTCTAGGATCGGTACAAGTGCTATTTAGCAAGCTATTTAGTACTGTATGGTCTCTTTATATTGATGATTTTTTTTCTCATTGTGGCAGCACCTCTTTTCTCCCACTGCCTGAAAATCTCAGTTTTAGTTCCTGTCTCTATAAAGCCAGTCTTTCCGAAAAGCCCAGTCTGCTCTGATCGGACAACCATTTAGAGCAGGGATCCTCGAAACTGGACCATGAGGCAAATCTGGCCCATGAGATCCACTTTCCTGCATCAAACACACCTGAGCAAGCTAATCAATGTCTTCAGGATCATTAGAAAATCACAGCTAGGTGAGTTTGATCAGGGTTGGAGCCAAACCCTGCACATTGGCCCTCCAGGGCAAGCTTTGAGGAACGCTGATTTAGAGCATGTGTTGAAAAATTTAACACCCCTTACCATAATTGATTTCAGCTGATTTCAGAGGTTTTATGAGCTGAAATAAACTAGATTATATGGTTTTAACTG
>NW_015516225.1:4491-4847 GCF_001515645.1 Sinocyclocheilus grahami | reverse complement strand
ATAAGCAAACAAACAAATAAATAAACCTTATGAGGGAGCATGACCCAGGACTCCACTAAAACAGTCCACACTTCAACCCCACCAATGTTCAAACCAAAACTACGCCCTTGGTTGGAGCTAAACTCAGGACAGTGGCCCTCCAGGACCGAAGTTGCCCAGCCCTGATGAAGCCTATTGATGGCCGCTGTCATCTTTTTTTTTTTTTTTTTGACATTTTTATATATATTTTTGTATTAATGCCAAAACACTTAATAACAAGCATATAACCACAACAACCTCAAAAACAATAGAGGACAAAATGCAAAAAAATAATACAAGATAGAAAGTAAAAAATAAATAAATAAACGAATAAATAA
>NW_015516225.1:1833-4481 GCF_001515645.1 Sinocyclocheilus grahami | reverse complement strand
CACTTATGAATAAAAAATGTGCGAAGTATAATAAAAAGATTAACACTATATTGAATCCAAAAGTTAGAGTTATGATAAAAGAAAATAATATCAAAAGTGTTGATACATATTCTAACATTTGTTTTATCTGAGAGGTACATAACTCATTCCAAAATAAATTCACACAAACACATTCACAAAAAAGATGTACAATGGTCTCTTTTATATCACAGAACCTACTTTTTTTCTTCAATATTTTGCATATACTTATTAAGTACACTATTACAAGGGTAGCATCTATGTAATATTTTAAGGAATGTAGGGGACATTTTCAGGTTGGTAACAGCACCAACGTCTGGTCAAAAATGTTACAACAACATAAATCACTGTGAGTCATGTTGAAAGTGAAAGTCTTTAGCCTCTGTTGAAAGGCTCGTGTGTGCAGCAGAGAGAGTCAGAGTGGAATAAACTCAGACGGTGAGGACACACAGACCGCAGGTGAGCAATAATTCCCTTCATATTTACTAATTCATAAGCAACTACAGGAACATCTTCAAATACATTTATTACACATTTAGCAGATATTTCAAAATACCGACTATAGAAAACTTTTAAAACTGGTTTCCTCTGATTAGTGTTGCAGTGTTTCATACAGAATTATATTCGTTTTTCGTTCAAACAGTAAAAAATAATGAAACGATGTTCAGTTTCTGTCATGAACGGATGTGTTTTATTGTGTGCTTTCAGTGACTTACTGTAATACATCTTGTGGTTTTGCATGTATTTTACACTTATAATCCCTTCAACGCTTCAAAATTAAAGTATGATTTGTGTGTGTGTGTGTGTGTGTGTGTGAAACCCTGCAACTGAAAAACTTTTAAGCGTCATATATTGTAGAAATAAATATTGCTGTAAATCTTCCTCTTTAATGTCTATATACTCTCTGATCTATACTGCCCTGTTTGTCCTAAGTTAAGTTTAATTTCTGATACAAATTTCTGTTATTTTTTTTTTTTATTCCATTTTGCAGAATCCCAACCATGAATGCTGTAAATGCTGTGCAACTGTTCATTCTGGTTTGGACCTTTACTGCTGTCTGTCAAGCTGATGAAAGTAAGAGAATAATCTTCACCTAGAATGTGCGTGAGAATTTAAAAGAGAGACTAATAATCTAAGATAATGGGGAAAAAAATGGTCAAATCCGTTTCATAGATTCTTAAAAAATACCCAGTGTAAGTGCTTTGTGCTCTTAGTCTGATTCAAAATACAGATTTACTGTTTGAATAGTTTACACGATAGGAAGTTAAATCCATTATGTTCAGGAAGCGATACATGTTTTTAATGGCCATTAATGTGCATTGTTTTTTTTACATAAAACAATGTTACACAGATAAGTTCAAGAGTTTCATGAGATGTCAAAAAATACATATTTTTTATTGTTCAGTTGCTGTATTATATGATATACATTGTTATTTTCCAGGTTTCAATGTAAGCTGTGATGATGTGATTGGATTCGTGGGGAAAGAAGTACATCTCACCTGCAGCGTCTCACTGCAGTGCCCTAATTGTTCCATTCAGATGTGTAAGTTTCGATACCCTGAGAGCTTCAAAGACTCAACAATCTGTAAACAAGAGCCTCCAGTGAACTCCTGTGATCAGAGTAACAGCTTCACATGCAGCTACACTCCACATACAACAATGACAGAAAAATTCAGATTCTTTGCGCAAGCAAACTGTGGAATGAAAGCAACAGAATTCACTGTGGACATAGCAGGTACTGTAAATAATATATATATATATTTTATTCAGTAAATCTTTGCACATTTCTGTTAAATCTAATTTATGTTTAAAATGTCTTAACAGGGCCCACTACACCTGAAACTGTTACTGGAGCTCCTGGCGAGACAGGTATTATATTTTTTTATTGATTACTATTGATTGCTGCTTCAGGTTACTTAGAAAGCAAGAACAGAAAACTGCTCTTCAGCATTATTCATAACTTTAAATCACTTGGAAATAAATGATTTTAGTGTTTAAGTTATATGAAGATTTCTTGTGTCACATCTCATCATATTTGATATTTTAGAGATTTTAGATTTGGTCTGCGTGTGTAGAGATTTAGTTTTCATCAGATTCTTAGCAGCAAAATCATATTGTGGAGAATCTGACTGTCTGCAGTCTGACAGGCTGAATTTGTGTTTCTGATTTAAACAATGCTATAAAAGATTTTTAAATGTACCTTACAGCGAAAGTCAAGATCATGAATGCATCAGGACCAGACACAACAGCAGGTCACAAATCTAAGGTTTCTGTCATCGCTGCAGCTGTGGGCTGCTTCATCCTCATCATCATCATAATGACAATCATTCACAACAAGAAATCAATCTTCACCAAACCTTGTGAATTCCAGGATGTTTCTGTGCATCAAATATGATGAAGACAACACCACTCCTCCAGAAGATGTGATATAATAGCATTGACTCAGCAGTACGAGTTGTCATTTGAACTTTATTTGAACTCCAGCAAACTCCATACTCTACTATCTGTTAATGAATATATAACTCTGGCTGTTGGTTTAAAACTAAAACTTCAATTTATATTAATTTCTGTGAAATAACAGTATATTATTGATCTGTTTGATCAGTGTGTATATTTGTATATGTGACTTT
>NW_015516225.1:0-606 GCF_001515645.1 Sinocyclocheilus grahami | reverse complement strand
TTATGGGCTAATTTTAATTTTTGGGTGAACTAACCCTTTAAGTTTCAGAACTCAAAACTTTCTCGTTAGTTTAAAAACAGCTCATATTGAAGCCAGTCTGCCAAAATGGTTGTGGAATGTGCCACTTTATGATGTAATAATGTGGCTAAACACCACCTCCACAGAAGATGATCAACGCCTGTTTCTACAGCGCTGCCTGTTTAGCTCCGCCCACCGATTCCACATCACTTCCTGTTTAGCCCCGCCCACCGATTCGCACATGTAGTGTATAACTAGAGAGGTGAACGTAGGACTAAGCAGAAACCAAATGATAAAGATGCTCCGAAGACAAGACACTGTGCAGTGCCAAGATGTGGAAAAACAGTCTTTTCATTGCCTTCCTTCTGATCCCAACGTTAGGAAAGAGAGGAAGAACTTTATTTTTAATGCAGACCGCATCAGTAAGAACTTGTTCACTTCATTTAACCTTGGATTAGTTTACAAACAAGGCACAGTTCAGCGCTGGATTTTCCGAAAGACTGAAACTAAAAGACGATGCTGTGCGACGACAGTAATGTCGCACCACACAAGTGTGAGTTTTCATTACGTGCTCACTATTGCTTTGTC
>NW_015516224.1:4223-4839 GCF_001515645.1 Sinocyclocheilus grahami | reverse complement strand
GCTGTGCTGTGGTCTGTTGGGACAGCAGCGCCTGCTTATAAGCTTGAACAAATTGGTTAAGAAGAGCAGAGATTCCCAAATGGCAGGTCTGTTCAAGTTGGGTTGTGAACAGGAGGACAAAACATAAAAATGAATAATACAACTAACCATATAATTGTGGATAGTTAAAATAGCAAAGGATTAGTCAAATGAGAACACATGGCACATGGTATAATGTCTTGAAGCAGACCCTGGCATTTGAGCAAAACTGCGATCACTCTGCATTACTTCAGACCTCGTGAAGAATTTTGGCAACAAGATAAGATGTCACGCTCTAGGGTTACAATATATTCAAAATGTTCATATATACCATTTACTCCACTTGCCCACAGCAATATAAACCATGCAAATTTGATTGTATTTCTTGTATTGAGCCAAGAGATCAGTTCGTGCTGTATGAGTTATTTACTGCTAAATTATAATTTCGCTGTACCAATTTGCAGGTCAGAGTTCAGCGAAGTTAAACTTTAGTACTTAGTAGAAGAAAAAATGGTCCAGTTCTCACTATTAACTAAATGTTAACTATGACTTCTGCCTCAATAAACTCCTAATTTGCAGCTTATTAATAGTTAGTAAG
>NW_015516224.1:2015-2798 GCF_001515645.1 Sinocyclocheilus grahami | reverse complement strand
AGTAAACTTGCTCGGTAGCGCACCTGGTACAGCATTGCACTTGTGAAGTGGAGTGTTTGGGTACAAGTCCTGTGAAGTCACAATAAAAGGGATTGAAGACTTGTATAGAAGCAAGCTATAATGGCATGGTTGTTTCAACAATTGTGCTTTTTTATCTCATGTTTGCTTTTGTTAATACTTTCGGTTCGGTTTTGTGTAAGTTGTACGTTATTTTCAAACGTGATATAGCATTAAACTTTTGCCGCCAGTCATAAGACATTTCATTTCTGATGCATACAACAACTGACGTATTTAAAAGTTGCCAGATTCACATTCATCCGTTTTGAATAAAACTGAACCCCTTTTAGCGCCACTCACTGGACATTTCACTTTGAAAGTGTTGCAAAACGTACAAGAAGCTATGCAATATTATTCTGCAGGAATATCGCCACAGGCACATATTTCCAATGAGCCTGTGCTGGTATTTTTCTTAAGTAGGATTTTATGACTCGTGTGATTGATGTTTTGGCAGCCAGACCGCTGTGTGTCTCTTTGGCCAATCTACTGCATGATTTTTCACTGATTTGGACGGCAAATAACACGTGGGAGCACATGCAGATAGGCAGAGACAGGACATCAGAAACACCAGCACTCACTCGAGATTCATCAACGCCTCTGGCAGAAGATGCTGAAATGAGCGACTTGATAAAATCTTCAACCTGAGGGTGAAACATGAGCGCCTGACCTTTGACTGTCATCCAGTTGGTGAAATCAAATATATTTAACAAATTAGAAATGCTGAAA
>NW_015516224.1:0-1177 GCF_001515645.1 Sinocyclocheilus grahami | reverse complement strand
CCCAAAAAAAAAAAAAAAAAAAACGGTGAATGTCAGACATGAGTTGTGTATGGAACATAGAAGAAAACGGTAATGAAATATAGAGATTTGATGGACTTTGTGGACCTTAACCAAACTGAGTCACCACATTTTTCTCCTTGTTTGTTGGCACCTAGACAAATTGTAGTATGTGATAGATAATAGCAACAACATAAGCTAAATTAATATTGGGAAATATAGGGGAAATCTATAAGAAATGGTGTTGGTCACATGACGTACAGCCTGGCTCTTTTATTACACTAAGCACGTGAGACCAGTGAAATTCTTTGGAGGAATAGTCTAGATAGTAAAACATTTGATTACATTACAAATTTAATAAATTGATTTCCATTGATAGATTGAACATTTTGAAATTCAATTATTTCCATTACAGATCATGTTGGAGAAATATATTTTGTCAGGTGAACCCCTGGGACCTAAATAATTATATAAAAATATAACCAACATTTCTGTTTTTGTTTGTATTTTTTTTCTTATTCTTATTACAAATTTTATTTCATTAATATAATTTTAAAACATAACATCCTAACATATTCTGATATATTCATCTGGCACAGTCCCTATCCTCTGTAATACTTAGACCCGAGCTGAAGGGTTTACCTTTTTGAAGGTTCATGATGAAGGCAGTGTGCATTTTCTGCACTATGTTTAAGTGATAATATAATAAAAAAAATTTTTTTTTAATAAGTACAGCTTCAATCATTGGTCGTGTGATCACAGTGGTCACATCTAACCTGGAAACATTGTGCAAACCAGTTTAAAGATATTACATGGCGAAAAGTTATGTTGCATAGATTGCTGGGTTTTAATTAATTTATTGCACTTGGTGACATTTTAAGCATAGTTCACTGAACATTCGCTGCAATTCAAAAGATTGTAAGATGATGAAAACATCTTACTGATTTGGATCAGTTATTAATGTTATCTAAAGATGTTTCCTTTGCCCATGAAGGCTGTATTTATTTGATCTAAAATACAGAAGACATTTTTTATATTGTAAACAGTTTTATATGTAAACATACTTTAACATATTATTTATTCCTGTGATGCAAAGCTGATTTCTTATTTGCTGATTTACTATCAATGTTGGAAACAGCTGTGCTGCTTAATATATATACAGTATATATATATATATATA
>NW_015516223.1:0-4840 GCF_001515645.1 Sinocyclocheilus grahami | reverse complement strand
CTTTCAGAAACTGTGTGACAAGTGAAGATTTAGTGTGTAAGCAGTCCAGAAAAACAAACTGTAATATAAGTAATATTTCCCTACCTTTGGCCCAAAGTACTGGACTATTTTTACTATAGACATTTAGGTTTACAGGACAATATAACGTTTAATGACCAGTAAATATGAAGGTTTAATGAATTAAACCTTTACTTTTATGCATAAAAACGTGTAAAGTTTCAATAATTATTGATACTAAACCTAAGCGTAGCAATGTACAGTGCTGCATCAGTTTAATCCAGTCACAGTATGTCTTTTTTTCTGTTTCATGGACTTTTAGCTTGTTTGACTTTGTTTTCCTGAGTTTTGTTCCAGTTTCCTTTGTTCCTGCAATTAGTGCCGCAATTAGATCCATTTCATTATTGCTTGACAAGCCATGACAGAACACAATACTTGCCAATACTATGGATCTAGCATTTCAAATCCTCCTCCTCGATCAGGGGAGCCGCCCTCCTCAAGAACCAAGTTATTTTAAAGTTAAATTATTTTATCTAATGCACTTTGAGAGTTCAGAATTAAGAGCTCCAACCCATGTTCTTAACTAAGAAAACTTAAGTCAGAAAAAATTATTGACTTGTACTACTCAACCCTCTTTTTATTTGTGATATACTGTCTCAGTCGAAATTACATTCGCATTGGTGTTTTAGGAAGCCAAACAAATATTAACAACAACAACAACAATGCCAGTAATAGCTATATATTGTAAAACAATTGCACTGTAGAATAAATGAAAAATGAATATTTCATAGGTTTATTATTTTTGTTTTACACTACTACAGTAGGGAAATTACAATACTTCTTTCCTAATTTCTGCGCTTGAAAGAGATATTTTGAATTTGGACTGCATTTAAACCGCTAGCTGTCAGCAATTCATACTGTACTTTAAGCTTTTATTGTGACGGAACACTATAGCTTCAGTGAAAACAGGCTTACAAAAACAAAACCGTGTCTCACTACAAATCTAGTGAAATGCTGTAATCATCTGCTGTGAAAATAAAGCATAACTGGTGGCTGTTGCGTTCCCAAACGCGCGCTAAACTCACAGTACGTGCAATAAACGAGTTCACTGCATTCATTCACGGAAAACACTGGATGACGAGCTGATCGCATGAACGAAGTGTCTGCTTCGCTTTGAAACACGCAGCGCAAAAACACTTGATGAAGAGATGAAGCATATTGTGCTTTCAGTTTTAGTTTGTTTGGCAGATACTGTGCCAAAGCAAAATGGTCCAAAACACAACTTTAAAGACCTTTTATGTTAGAATAAGAAGTTTAAATCTATTTTAAAAGCTACACTTTTTGCCCGGAAGACCTATCATTTCATATTGTCATGTGACCACGGTAATATCGAGACATCGTGATATCACAATGTTGATAATATCATTACATCCCTGAGCCCATGCCCACCACAGACTTGAAACCAGAGCCCAAGCTGAAGATGGAGCCAGAGCCTGCCATGATGACCATCCCAGAGCTGAAGCCCACCTCCACGTCCATCGGCGAGCCCAGTGCTGTGGAATGCCTCATCAATCTGGATGCCCCAGAGCCGATTCCCACCCTTGTCCCTTCCTCCTCTGTCGGCTGTTCCCATCCCATCCGGAGTCCTTCCTTCCCCACCGGTCCCATGCAGCCTCCAAGCCGGTCCTGTCTAGCTGCCAAGTTCCTTCATCACAGCTGGCTCCATCCCGTCCCCACACTGCCTCACCTTGACCCAAGAAGGCATCCAGACTCCGTTGTCCTCGCTGGTCCCATCCAGCACCACGGCCCCTCCTTCCCCACTGGCTCCGTTGAGCTCCTCAGCTCCTCTTTGGGCTTCCCAGTCCACAGTGCTCAGATCCCTTTGCTCCACCTCAGTCCTCCGAGGCCTGCGTTCCACCTCGGTTTGTTGACCCATCCTTTCCACCTTGGCTCCACACTCCCTTGTCTCCTTCACGGACTGTCCTCCCACAGTCTCTGCTGGGATCTCTCATCCCTTCAGCTCCTGGTTTCGCTATGGGCTGTGCTTCAACCCTCCACCTCTTTGGCTTCACCGGGTTCTACCGCACTTTTCTGAGCCCCTGGCTTCACCTCGGTCCCATGATCTTGCAGCTCCTCCTTGGTTATCCTGACCATCTGTGTCACCCTGGGTCTCCGGCTCCTCGGTTCTGCCTGGGGCTCCATTTCTCCCAACTCCAGCTCAGTCTGAGGGGGTTCCGCCCGGGCTGACTACTGAGCCTCCACTCTGGCTCCTTCCTCCATCAGCTCCTCCGTCACTGGCTCGTCCGTGCTCTCTTCCACCACCATCACCTCAGTGGACTGTTCCAGCTGGGGGTCCTAGCCTCCTTCCCACCTCCTCCCCCATGGTTACTACTCCTCCTTTCCACCGTTCAGGTGTTGTGACAGGAGGCACCTGCTGGGATGGAGATGTACCATCACAGTTTTGCTCTGTTTTAAGGACTTTTAATTTGTTTTACATTGTTTTACTATGTTTTGCCCTTTTTTTATTCCCACTGCTCATTTGTTGTCAATGTTACCTGTTATGTCTGTTTCTAGTTTCAAGTCAAGTCAAGTTACCCTTTATTTATATAGCGAGTCAGTGAATTACACGCCTTTTCCTTCCACAGTCGCTGATAGTCTGACTGAATTTCGAGCTGATTCTTTTTGCTTGCGTGTTTTTCCAGCAGTTCTGTGAGGGGGAAATATACTCTTTATGTTTACCTCGTCTCATTTGGATAATGTGTCATATAAATGCTAAGCTCTGGGAGTTACGGCAGGATTTCGGCGTCTCTGCTGTATTAATGTTTGATCCATTTCTTACTGTGTTTATGAAGTTCTGTGCGATTTCAAACATGATGCAAATGAACACCAGCAGAATATTAGACTTGAAATCGTCTATTTATTCTCTCTCTCTCTCTCTCGTTATGATTATTGTGGTTGGGACTCGGTCCAGCAGCCATCTTGGCTCTATAGCGTTAAAGGCAGCTGGTTTAGTTAACGGTCCGCTGGTCAGGTTAAAGTGAAACATGCGCTGAGGGAATGCTCCTGTCACGTGCTAATTGAAACACAATCAGAGCAGATGTGTGTTTAACCGGCTCTAGATGAGACACGACTCTAAACAGAGCTGAGTGTAACGTGTCTGCTATAAGATTATTGCTATGAAGTAATACAGCAGCTTCAATAATCACATTACAGTTGCACTGAATACATAATAATAATAATAATTTAGTTATACAGAACAAAAGTAAAATCGCAATACTAATATTTATGTATGAATTGATGCTTTTTAAAACGATAAATAATTGAGCTTTCATTATCTGAAAAACAGTTTCAAATATGTGTTATACTGTGAAACGAGCCGCTCTGAGACGCTAAAAACACCAGATCACGAGCTGCTCATGTGAAAAAGAACACAGTGCTGTTTCACTCACAGAGCTCAGATTACTTTCTGATTTGATAATTGCACTAATATTGCATTGTCTCTGATCTCATATCTCCTGTCTGCTCTGCACACAATTTGATTTGCATTTTTAGTATGATGATTAATATTATTATTATTATTATTCCAAGTAGCGTATCTTTAGCTCATGTGTTTCCCTTTCAAGTTACTTTCAGTGCAGGAACGGCTTTTACGTTTTCATTCTAGGCAAGCTATATTAGAAGTATTTAAAGAATCTGGTAAATGCATAAAACAAATCCAAATCAGATCATTATTTGAACTGGATTCAGTTGCATATCAAATAAAACTGTCCAGACTTTGCAAAACTTTACAAAATCCATTGAACTGTAAATCATACTGATTTAATGTTAGATCAAAGATTAACATCATTAATTAGAAATACATTCATAATAATTGTAAAGATGACTGGATTACTGTTCAGGGAGATTAATAGGTTAATTAGATTAATAAGTGATTTTTAGAAAAGTTAATTGGTAATCAGTAACAGTATACGGGATAATTTCTAGATTGTTCTGCCTGTATGGGTGATTTATTTATGAGATATTATAAAGTAACCATTTAAGTTTGTATGACAGTTTGATAGCAAGCTTTCCCTATAGAAATGTAAAATGTATTTTTTCCTCCATAACTTTATTATAGCTATTTCAGTGAATGGTTGTTGATGATGCTCAGTGGGATGTGTGTGTGTGTGTGTGTGTGTGTGTGTGTGTGTGCGTGTGTGTGTGTGTGTGTGTGTGTGTCTGTGTCTGTGTCTGTGTCTGTGTCTGTGTGTGTGTGTGTGTCTGTGTCTGTGTCTGTGTCTGTGTCTGTGTGTGTGTGTGTGTCTGTGTCTGTGTCTGTGTCTGTGTCTGTGTGTGTGTGTGTGTCTGTGTCTGTGTCTGTGTCTGTGTCTGTGTGTGTGTGTGTGTCTGTGTCTGTGTCTGTGTCTGTGTCTGTGTGTGTGTGTGTGTCTGTGTCTGTGTCTGTGTCTGTGTCTGTGTGTGTGTCTGTGTCTGTGTGTGTGTGTCTGTGTGTGTGTGTGTGTCTGTGTGTGTGTGTGTGCGTGTGCGTGTGCGTGTGCGTGTGCATGCGTGCGTGTGCGTGCGTGCGTGTCTGACTGACTGTCTGTCTGTCTGTCTGTCTGTGTGTGTGTGTGTGTGTCTGTGTGTGTGTCTGTGTGTGTGTGGGTGTGTGTGTGTCTCTGTGTCTGTGTGTGTGTCTGTGTCTGTGTGTGTGTCTGTGTCTGTGTGTCTGTGCATGTGTCTGTGAGTGTGTGTGTGTGTGTGTGTGTTACACAGATCTTGTGTTTGTGTGTGTGATGGATTCTCTCTCAGGATGTCGTTACGGTGAAGCTGCTCTCTGGCCTTCTTGCATAATGAGTCTGGA
>NW_015516222.1:4602-4844 GCF_001515645.1 Sinocyclocheilus grahami | reverse complement strand
TGAATGATACCTCAAATCATGTCGCTTATTAAAGGGATAGTTCACCTAAACCTGTCAAAACCTATGGAAGAAAATAAAATACTATGGAAGTGAATGGGGACCGGAAACTGTTTGGTTACCCACATTCTTCAAAATATCCTCTTTGATGATTAGCAGAATGAAATTCACTTGAGGGTGAGTAAATGATGACAGAATTAAATTTTGGGGTGAACTATCACTTTAAGTAGAGGTGTGACTGGTTA
>NW_015516222.1:2325-2839 GCF_001515645.1 Sinocyclocheilus grahami | reverse complement strand
ACCTCCAAGACATTACATCTGGTTCCATTATTTAAGGGGCATAATTGTTAAACACGGCAGCCAACATTAGGCAGATGGTTTAGTGTGACGCCTGATTGGAGAAACCCCTTGGCCAATAATAACATGGACACGGCAAATGTGCAAGTTGGGTCAGAAAGCTCAGTACATTTTGACCGAACCACCGTCTTTATTTTCAAGTTTATTCACTTTTTAAAGTGCATGGCTAACAGGTCCTATCCTACTATCATGCAATTTTACAGTTGATATTTTATCTACCTATTATTTTCCTTGGCTTCAGATATATTACCAGAACAGAATAATACTAATATACATTTTCAACACTTGTATAAATGTTGTTTAAATAGTTTTATAAATTACCATTAATTCAAGCAGAACAAACATGATTTCCCAATGAACATGGGTATATTTAGAAGTACAGTTATACTTAAAAGGTATATAAAATACTATTAAAAAAAAAATTGTTAGTTCATGATTACTAAGACATTAATTTACA
>NW_015516222.1:0-1251 GCF_001515645.1 Sinocyclocheilus grahami | reverse complement strand
TATATATATATATATATGTATATATATACACACACACCCTTAAAATAGACATATTTATTTGAGCAAGACTGTAAAATACTTTAAATTAATTTATTTTTATCATGCCCCATTGGCAAATTTTTATTTTCTTGTTGAAAGCATAAACCTCTTTAAATTTAAAACAAATCCTACAAGTTTATGCAATTTTGCTTTATTAAATAAATTGAATTGTGCTCTAAGGATATTAAGATATTTTACCAGAAAATATCTGATTTAAAAAAATCAGTGAAGCAGACAAATAAAATAGGATTGCGTATATAGTGAATAAAAATAACAAATGAGATCTCTTTAATATCTTGATGTGTTTTAATATCTTGATGTTTTTTCTGGAAATTAAATCTCGAAAATTTGCCCCCTGAGAAAAACACCACCTGCCAAAAAAGACAGTCGTTTTGCAAAAGTCAGACATTTTAATATAAACAATTATAAGACCAAATAATGTGAGCTATGGCACATTAATTTGATAAAACCATACTCTTGCTGTCTATTAACAATTGTCTATTTTTTCCTCTTTTTTATTTAACTTTTCTATAATTTTATGACATAATTTCTTCATGAGTATCTATGAGTGCATCCAACCATGCATCAAGAAATGAACAGAAGGGGCTGAGATGTCAAACGAATAAGAATCACAGAAAGAAAGACAGAACAAGTGTCGGTGGTTCAGACCTCAGACAGCATGTGTCTCAAGTGAAGCAGGCCGAGAATGCAAAGCATCCAATTTGGTGCACTGGCCAATAGAGGCGAATCTGGGAGTATTAGAGTAGAGGATTTATGGGGCTGTCTGTGGCCTAACTGAGCTCTAGGGATAGATTCCCTCTTTCCAGTGGCCTTTCACAAAGGCCAGCACACACTGCTGGGCACAATAAAGATGAGCCACCACCGATGGTTATTACTCTGTGACGTGAGTGTGTACTCATTTATCTCATGATTGCAAATCACCACACACACGACCACCCACACACTCTCACTCAGACACAACACTATAATTACAGCTCAGACAAATCATGACAAAGTGACCCCAATACAGCATAACACAGTCCATTCAATGATCGCTATAGCAAGAATTAAAAGTGAAGTGAATTTTTACAATGAAATAAATTGCGAAATCATTTCTCCCATCCCGATATTATGTGCTGCGACAACTATACTGCAAGTAAGCAATTTTATACTATAGGTTAACCTGCCTGAACAGAGTAAACAATGGATATT
>NW_015516221.1:2060-4703 GCF_001515645.1 Sinocyclocheilus grahami | reverse complement strand
AACTCTTGCGTCATCAGAACAGGGTGTTCAGCGCACCACCGTTTCCGTTTAAAAAACATTTTGCACCATTTTTGTCGGGGCTGAACTCAGCCCTGATGTTGAAATGCTTGACAGTGCTGCACAAAACCCGGACCTGAACCCATAGTGGACACCTCAGAGAAGATATTAGCCTCATTAATAGATGCAGTCTACCTCTATTAAAATACAATGCATAAAATCATGTCACATCCTTTTTTGAAATCCTTCATCTCTATACTATAATATCCTGATGACAGATTCTCAACAGCTGCTAGGGTTAACTTAATAGCATAATTAAACAAGAATAATAGCCAGAACAAGAACAAGCAGACATGAGTTAATCACTGAAATGATGGACTAGAAAAAATGAGTAAGACCAGATTCAACGTAGTCCTGCTTTAACAATAAAGAAAGCTTCTTACTTGAAGTCGCACACAGCCTCTTCTAGAGCCACGCATCATCTTGTCCTTGGACTGAAGAAAGAGACAGAGTGTTAAAGAAGCATTTTATCAAACGACCAACACAGGGCTGGAATACATTCAAGTCTCACTTTGCAGAAGATTTAAAAAGTTCACAATATGTTGGGTTTAAGATCATACGTGTAACCAATTTGGCTTTTGTATCATACAGTAGAAAAATGGTATGTAAACATGATATGTAATGGTATCTACACAATGGTGGTAACTCTGGAAAATGAGACATGCTAAACAGAGCTATTAATAGTATTAATATGAAAACTATACACACACACACACACATATATATATATATATGCGTGTGTGTGTATATATATAACATGTATATAATATTATAATTTATATAATAAAATTAGTTGTATAATCTGTGTGTATGTATACACACGTTTGACAGTTTGGCAGTTGACAATTTCAGTTGCTGGATCACATGCAGTATTAGCGTGACAGTAAACCAATAAAATCAGAGTGAAGAGTTATTTTTTTTTACCTGTTTAACCCTGTGTCAATAAACAATCAGCGGCTAAAAATTATATGGCTTAACGTTATATGTACACATTAACAAACCTGAGCGCTCTAGCTTGTGGATGATTTACTGACAGCAACTGCTGCTCTTAGCTTAGCTACTTAACTTGAGTTTGAACATTATAGAGCTTTCCGGATGAAGTCTGAAAGCTATAAATGTGCATTAAGACATTTAAAATCCTGCAGTTAACGCATCCAAAACAGCGGTCACATGTGGACGCCTCCACCCTTCAAATTTTGCAAACTAAACTATACTACTGTAAGCTTTTTTTTTTCCCAAGGGAGGTGGCCTTCCTGCCGGCAACACATCAAATCTAGCTGCTCATTGGCTAACGGCTTCCCCACCAAAGCCCGGATTGGCTGAAGTCGCGGTCACTCAAGCTAAGCCCCGCCCCAACTAGCTGAGATTCTCAACTCCTGACAGGCCTGCGAGTGCTCGTTCCCTTCCCAACATTAAACGCTCGTGGACCAGGCCACTTAGCGATATCAACCCTCTCTCATGGGAGTTTGGGAGTTTGGACTGTGATTTCCTGAGCTGGATGAAGGCTAGGAGGGCTTGGTATGGTAGTATGGGTGATTAAAATGAAATAATGAAAATGAAATGGCCTTTCTTGGTCTGGTTTGTTTTACTTTGCTTTATGAAGTAAGAGATGGTTTCGTCATCCAGCACCGCTAGATCGGAGATAGTGGGGTGGCTCTTTGGATACCTTTGATGAGTAGGGAGGTCTGTGAATTGGCTATCTGGGATGAGGGTGAACCGTATAAGAGTTAGTGGAAAAATTGGTTTCCGCTTAGATAACCTTTAATGGAGCTGATTTGCAGGTTTTTGTTGATGTTGAGGTGAGAGATGAATGAGGTGATGGCGAGCAAGGAAAAGTCGGGGAACAGCAGGTTGTAAGCAGAGTGAAATGCTTTAAAGCATTTCCATGCTGTTAGGTAAGATTGGAGGGTCCTGGGGGAGACGGCTTGAAGAATAGAGTTGAGGGAAGCTTTGAGGAGAGGTCTCAGTGGATGGTTTATGGGAATATCAGTTCTGAATAGGGAGGTAATGGGGTCGGGAGCGGATCTGCCTCTGGACCAAGGAATGTGTTTTGCAGTTACAATGAATTGGTCACAAGCTGAGATCCAAATCAGGCGTCTTAAAGGCATTAGGGCAGGTGAATGGAAACAGCCTTTATTGATGCAATGCACGGTAGCCTCATTGTCGCAGTGGATAATGATGCTGGTGGCAGGCCACTCCTTACCCCACAAAAGGGCTGCAATGACTAAAGGATATAGCTCGAATAGCGCTGAGGACATTAGCGGCTGTGGTAAATCTTGCAGCTGGGGGGGCCACGTAGATGCAAACCAGCAGCCTTGATAAAATCCTCCGAAACCGACGGAGGGTGTGGCGTCAGTAAATAATTGGATATCGACTGGAGAAGAAATCAGGTTGTTGTAAAAGAAGGATAGGCCGTTCCACTGTTTGAGAAAGGATATTCATAAGCTGAGCTCATTGCAGCATGAGTCAGTTAGAGATATTCGATCCTCTAGTGCGTGGGCAGAGGACGCGAGAGAGAGGAGAAGAGAGATAAAAGGGCAGCCCTGCGGGATGATGCGCATCGCATCACAGGTTGTGGCTCCACAT
>NW_015516221.1:1727-2010 GCF_001515645.1 Sinocyclocheilus grahami | reverse complement strand
ATATCTATAGAAAGCTTGACATGTCTACTTTTAAACTAAGCAAGTCTTATCGAAAGCAAATATTCTGTGATAAAGTAATCCATATGAAACCAACGCGATGTCCAGTCTTTCACCTCTCCCTTCATTATCTCTAATGCGACCACGCCCACGCGCTGAGCGCTATAGATATTATAATCATCCATGTGAAGCGCGCGGCGTGTAAACGCCCACATCACAACAAACAAAGCAGCAAGACCTGAAGTTTTACTGTTCGCGTCGCGCTGAGAGGAATAAGACAGAATTC
>NW_015516221.1:0-1717 GCF_001515645.1 Sinocyclocheilus grahami | reverse complement strand
TAGTCTTCTACCACGCTACAATCCATCACGCTCCCTAAGGTCGCTTGGGATCTGTTTTATTACGTCTTAAATTGATTTTTCCGTACATTTCTGCCATATGTACAGTAATTGACAGTCACCACTGATAAGCTACCACTAAATATTGTAGAAACTTAATTTGCTGTAAAGTTGCTTTGCAATGATTTGTATCGTGAAAAGCGCTGTACAAATAAAATAAACTTGAAAAGTATCTTTTGATTTTTTTATTTAATTTTTTTATAATTTCAAACGAGTATTCAACAATTTGTCTTAATATATCAAAACATTTCTGCATTTGTAACTGCAGGTTAAATGCATTCATGTCCTGCATTAAACTGTGTAAACACTTCTAAATACCACTTCAGTTGAAGCTTCTGTTTCCTCTGCATTGCAAAGATGAATTTTGTTGATACTGATTTAATTTGCCTGGTAACAGCCCAAATGTCTTATTATTCTAAATAACTGATTCCTTTAATAAAAAACAACCAGTTTGAGATTTATAGGCCTATCCCAGGGGTGTCAAACTCAGTTCCTGGAGGGCCGCAGGAACTGAGTTTGACACCCTTGGCCTATCCCATTTTTGCCTCCCTCCCACTGTTAAAATGTAACCAAGACATTTTTTGGCGGAAATTTAAGAAATTGACAGCGCAAAGTTGATGTATTTCCTCGGCGACCAGCATGGATAAGCTCTAGGCATGACAAAGTAGATATCGTCCACTTTTGGAAGGCCAAACAAAGTAGTTTCGCTTTCACAATGAAACACACAGCATCTCCACAACATGGTAGCGGCGGCAACAATACTACAGCGAGAATAAAAGTTACGCCTTCTTTCTTTGCGTGAACATTTGGGCGGTGTTATGCAAATCTTCCCACACAGTGACGTAGACATGTGGGGGCGTGTTTAAACGAGGCGTTTTAGGAGGGCGTGGACAAGTCTTTACTTTTATAAAGAATATCTCTTTGGATTTGAGACTTTAGTCTTTGCAACTTTACAGGTCTTCTTTATGCACCAAGAGCTTGTAACACTTCAAAGAGAAAGGAAAAATTTAAATCGCATCATATGACCCCTTTAAATAGAAAAATGAATCACTTCAACAGTATGTGAACACAATAAGATTGCTAGTATCTCGGCATGTAATCCTTTTATTTGGATACACAGAAAACTAATTTCAAGATGAGCTTGGTTGCTCTTTGATGGATTCTGCTATTGACTTGAAATCGTGTTGACTTCAACCATGTGAATGGAACTAAGTGCAAGATTCTCCGTTTTTCATTTTTGCCACTGTAGTAAAGCCATGGTTAGTCTTTGTAATGGGCTCATAGTTCTGGCGACAGATATTTGGCTACACAAGACAAAACTAATGGTGCTATACAGTCAGTAGCAATCACTGTAGATCCACAGTCTAATCAAATAATCCCAGGACTGTAGTATCATTTGTTAGAGTTTTTCATTTTTGCTAATGTAGTAAAGCCATGGTTAGTCTTTGTAATGGGCTCATAGTTCTGGCGACAGATATTTGGCTACACAAGACAAAACTAATGGTGCTATACAGTCAGTAGCAATCACTGTAGATCCACAGTCTAATCAAATAATCCCTGCCAGGACTGTAGTATCATTTGTTAGAACGATTATATGAAAAGCATAGATATCTTGTGCATCAGAATCAGAATCAGAATGAGCTTTATTGCCAGGTATGTT
>NW_015516220.1:4238-4845 GCF_001515645.1 Sinocyclocheilus grahami | reverse complement strand
AACAACACTGGACCTCAATGACTTTCATTGTTTGGATGAAAAAAAAAAAAAAAAAATTTTCAAAATGTCATCTTTTGTGTTCCAAAAGTAATACGGGTTTGGAAAAGCATAGGAGTGACTAAAATGATGACAGGATATTAATTGTGTTGAGTATACTACCCCTTTAAACTAAACAAAGAAATCTTGAAAATGCCATAAACAGTTCATATTCAAGATTTTCTGAAGCCATACAATATCTTGTGAGAGTAACAGACTGAAATGAAAATCATAATTAAATGGTTATCTTAACTTCCACTGCAGTTTTCAAATGTTAAAAACTGATTTTTGAACTGGAATATAGCACACAAGCCATATTGACTACTTTTATGGGGGTTATATGGAGTTTTTTTCCAGACATGGTCTGTCATACACATTGTATGTAAAATATCTGTGTAAACGATTTTAAAAATAAATACATACATACATAAATCAATCAATCAATCCATGGAAAAAAATTAATTTAATTTAAAAAATAAATAAATGAATGAATGAATAAAATAAGAAATCCAAAAATGACTTAAAATGGTCACAAGTAGTTTGTCATAAAAGTGAAACATATTCATTAAAA
>NW_015516220.1:2152-2656 GCF_001515645.1 Sinocyclocheilus grahami | reverse complement strand
CCTTCTGATGTTCATTCATGTTTATTTTGTGCTTTAACTAGTAAAGAGGATGAGATGATTGGTTCACGTGATGCTTGAACTGAGGCGCTACGGTGATCTGTCACGACACATTAAAGAGCTGCAAAACGGTATTTATTTTTTGAATTTCTTACAAAACAACAAAAATTAAAAGTAACAAAAATGAAAATAACAATAATAATTAATAGAACATGATGTGTGGCTTGAGAGCGCCATGGATGTAGCAACAGTAACTAAGGGTGTCGGGTCTTTGCGAAGGGTCAGTTGTCACAACTGCTTGCTGGAACATCAGAACTCTGTTGTTTGTCTAATTTAATTTAGTTATGTGCAATTTCATTTCATATTATATGCAAAAAACAGACTGTTTTCTATACTATTGAAGAATGTCAGGTTTGTCTGTGTATCACATCGAGCATTTCAGATACATATTTCAACAGTAGGTAAAAATGTATTGGGAAAAGTCAATACTGTAGTA
Source organism: Sinocyclocheilus grahami (assembly GCF_001515645.1). Taxonomy (NCBI): domain Eukaryota; kingdom Metazoa; phylum Chordata; class Actinopteri; order Cypriniformes; family Cyprinidae; genus Sinocyclocheilus; species Sinocyclocheilus grahami. Next base: position 2,163 of record NW_015516220.1, on the reverse strand, counting down.
CACATTTTTAT
>NW_015516220.1:0-656 GCF_001515645.1 Sinocyclocheilus grahami | reverse complement strand
ATGGTGGACATAAATATTGTTCTCTGACTTTTACAAGTGTTTTTCCTATGGTATACTGCACTGTATTGCTTTTGGCACTTGTAAATACTGCCCCAAAGCACCGACTTTTCGCTCATAAATGTGTTAGTTAAAAATGGACTGAATGTATCTAATCACAAGAGAGAAGTTAATGATAACACCACAAATAACAGTCAGGGTTAGAGACTAAACATCAAATCACATTCAGTCCTCTGCCAATGAAGATCAATTGTCTCCAGCCAAGGCCATTCATAATAGTGTGGGTCTTTATTAAAGACACCCTTCTTTCTCCAGTTTTTCAGCACAGCTTCTCCTCATCCCTCCCTTCATTTGCTTCAGACAACATAAAAGTGAGAGGACCGAGGAGTGGGCTGGCTGTGACTGAGAGATATTCTACACCATCCTAAAGTTTCTTTAAGTCTGTCCTCAGAGGAACATTAACATCTGGCTGGGCTTCTTGATTTATTCCTTGTAAATACACAATTTAATTAGAATATGCTAGAGTGGGATTTTGTCACTGTCTCGCGGTTCTAAGTGTGGATATAGGTCGACATATGGAACATGCCATCTCTGAATACTCGGTTAAGGGTAAGACGGTTTTCGCATTATAAAAAATAACATTTAATGTACTGTATTAG
>NW_015516219.1:2027-4846 GCF_001515645.1 Sinocyclocheilus grahami | reverse complement strand
GCACATGACGTCATAATTAAGACTTTTCAACACGTAAATATGAACTTCCCAAGAGGACTTGAACGCACCTTGGAACAAAAAAATATTCAATCTTGTAATAAAATAAAATGATAAAATATATGAAGTTTTGTCAGACTAATTAAATAAGAAATCAACAAACAGATCAGCTGTAAAGGTCAAGACTGAAGTCACTTCCAGTTCATCTGTCACACTCGAAATGGAAAGTCAATTTGAGAGCATTGCATTGTGGGATACAGTATTCCTCTAAATTTTGACTAACGTTGCAGGTTCTTCTGAAATTCCATGCATACAGAAAATACTGTGCTGAATACTGCAGAAGAGTAGCATGGTAGTGTTTTATTCCAAACGTAGCAAGTGTGACTACAGCAAAGAAGTGCATGTCATCTAAGAAAACGTTCAAAGGTGTGATACATAATGAATAATGACGAGTGAGAGGTTTATTACTGAAAAATAAACCAGTTTTGCTAAATAAAATATAGATTTGTTTTGTGATAATGATCATCTGATTGTATAATATCTTATAGAATTATTACACAACTTCCTGTCAAATGAACAAATAAATGAATATGGGATATTGATGATAAAAATCGAAATTGCACAGCTGTGTAGAAAATCGATTGACCGGGACAACTGTCGATCGTGCAGCTTTATGTCAATATTATGAAATATAAATGCTGAATGCCACTATTGACATATCAGAATCAAGTCCAAGGCGCAGTGCAATAAAATGAAACTATATGATACTTCACAAAATAGTCCATGAAGTGGTCTGTGGTTCATATGCTATAAACATGTTGTATCTTTCTGAAAAACCCAGAATTTATGGCTGAATGATTTAAAATGCCAAAGAAAGAAAGAAAGTTACATGGCCCTAAAACATAACTCAGAGAACTAATGCTATTTTTACAGAAACATAACACACACACACACACACACACACACAGACACAGACACACACACACACAGACAGGGGCGTAATTTCCATTGGGGACAGGGGCGACATGTCCCCCCCACTTCTCAAACCAAAGTTACACCCTTGCACACAGACACACACAGACACACACACACACACACAAAGTTACAGTCTTTATCTCAAGATCTTGAGATCTCTGATGGCCACAGAAATGTGGTGTTGGACTGGATCGGGGTCTCAAGGGTCTAATCTTGTTCTGGATCTGGGTCTTAGTGGGTCTAGGTTTGGTTTGGGTCCCAACTTTGATATAATATAACGGCTTTCATTTATTACTATGTTTATTTCCTAATCATTTCTAATTGTCTTTGTACAGGATCTGACAATTCTGCCAAACTGTTCTGAACAGTTGACTGCAAGTGAATCTGTAGCAAATGATATCGCACAACATTTTACTTACATAAAGACTATAATTAAACTTCAGTGATTTAAACCTAACTGCACATATATAACAGATACTATTCAGATCATAAAACATCTATAAAACCATAGGAAGGAAAGTGTAATCAATAAATATCCAATGAGGAAGATGCAGTCAAATCAAGCTCGCATGATAAATACTAGTTATAGATCATATGCAAAGAGTTTAAGACCAAGCAAACTCATTAAGAGGAGTTTAACCAGGTTCAATTTAAGCTTACCTCTCCCTGCTGTTATAAAGTGACTCTCTGGTGGGATCCTGGTGGGCTTAGTGATCTGCTTCATATTTGCAGCATGTGATGATGATGGACTTCTGCTGTGTCTTGAAGAGGAGAATGAAGCTGATCTCGTCTGATCACTCCATCTCAGAGGGACACTGGCTGAAGTCTGGAGTTACTGTTGCACTTGATGCGTAAATGCGCACGGCACACAATAATAAACTCCAGAACGAGAACTGAAAACGTGTTCATGAGAAAAGCCGAGCTATTATTAAATTTCGCTTCCTCTTAATCTATTGTGCGCGTACGAGCCTGTCGTTCCCTCTAAAACTTTGAATCAAAGTGGACACAAAGTTCAGACGCAGGTCCAAACTCTCCAGTGCTCCTGCGCTGACAGATGTGTTGCAGTAAAGGCAGTGGGCGGGCGGAAGGCACGGCACGCTGAATCTGATCGGAGCGGAGACCAGCGCTGCTCGTTGCTTATTGGCTTATGCGTTCCTTCTCACAGCGAAGAGCCAATGAGATCACTGCATTATCAGCTGGGGAGGAGTTTAGTTTTGCCAGGAAAACAGACACTGCTTTGGAGCTGTGGAATGTTTTTTATGTCGTCTCATATTCTTGAGCAGAGAAAGTGTAGGAGTTTTGTTTACATTCTGGGAATCATTACTTGAATTATCTTAAAGGAGTAGTAAAAAAAAAAAAAGTAATTCTTTACTCAGCCTCATGTCGTTCCAAACCCGTACAATGAACACAAGCTCATAGTGATGGAAAAGCTTTAAAAATGGCTCACACACAAACATCATGAATGTCGTCTATACAAGAAGGAAGCTGTTGTATGTATTTGTAAGTTGTGTGAGAAACAGGCCAACACTGAAGTCATTAACCGAACACCTTCCCCTCTTCCTCATTTGTGTTCTCGTTCACTCAAAATGGCATTGGGCCTGAAGCTCAGTTTGATGCCATTGATAGCAACATGCTATTAGTTCTCATGACAAAGCACATTTTGCATCTAAATTCTCCAAGGGAAGACTGTTGTCATGGGGTTCCCTCAGGAATTTCTTTTTGTTTTGTTCTACATTATAAATTACAGCCATAGCTCAAAAGTGAATTGGAGGTATGGCTGCCATTTGTGTTGAAGAACAAAACGTGAAAGTCTCGACAAGTAACGATAACCACAGACCATATTTTAC
>NW_015516219.1:0-427 GCF_001515645.1 Sinocyclocheilus grahami | reverse complement strand
GAACAGCATTTTTTTGAAATCGTAATCTTTTGTAGCATTATAAATATCTTTACTGTCACTTTTGATCAATTGAATGCATCCTTTTTGAATAAAAGTATTTGTCTTTTTAAAAACCCAAACTTTTGAACAGTAGTGTATTTGTATTTATAAGGTCATCGAATAAATGGCACAATATGGGTGAATATGACTCTTACCTAAACCAGCTGAGCATGTGACCTGCGTGACCACCATGCCGGCAGTTGTGGCACCAGGTGAACCAGTTATTGAACTGTGCGAGTTTTTTGTCTCGTGTGAGATCAGCTTTCTCATCTGCTTTTCCTGTGCCTGATAAGACGGACGAGACGAGTGAACTGAATATGTTTACATTATGGTATCATAATTGAAGAAGAACTTTAAATGATCCGTCTGTTACCTGGGCAGCTGGACA
>NW_015516218.1:3660-4848 GCF_001515645.1 Sinocyclocheilus grahami | reverse complement strand
TTAAACGCATTAAAAATATAACAAAAAAATATATATCATGATATAAAAGAAAAAGTTCAGAATCTTAGGGATGTAAAGGTACACAAAAATAGCAGTTCATTTATTAAACAGCGGTTTACTAAAAAAACTATGGCTCAGTCTTAAAATGAAAACATATCTGTCAATACTGCTGCAACTGGTTGCAAATCTGTGCTAATTGGACTAAATTGACAAATCTGGTCAATATCAATACAAATATAGATTTTTTTAGTGTCTTCTGTTTAAGAAACATATTGATCATTATAGAAAACTACACAACTTTGCTGAGAAAGGTTTAGGGTTAGGAACAAAAGCATTGCACTGTAGTGGAAGGAATCCATCACCTGTTCTATACAGTATATAATGACAATCAATAAAAGTAAGTAAATAAATAAATATTTTACATTAAACCAACAGTTAAACATAAACCAACCAAACTATAAAAAAGAACAATGTTTGAATAATAAATGTCAGTATTAGAAATAAAAAGCTAGGTGCTGTATTATGCCACACAATGCCATGCTCGTGTCGTATTGCTGGATTCTTCTGGTAATCTCTTGAATCCAGTGTCAGTGTGTAAACACAGTAAATACCCTGTAGGCCTTGTAAGCAAGCAAAGCTTTCCTATGATACAGCGCCCTCAGAAAAAGATAATACATAGCAGAAAAATATTCCCCATGCTAATTCTAACAGAGTCAGGGACAGATACGGGTCTCTATAATGCATCAGCATCGCTCTTGGTTCCATTATCTTCTGCTGGCGAGCAGCGCTTCTATACGGTCACAGAAATCCTTGGGATTAAGCAGGAAGGAAAAGCCATTTCTAATGAGATACGAGTTTAAACCAATGTAAGAAGGTGATCGGCTCTCTGGTTATACCTTAACAAGTGGGGATGAAGTAAAAGTGCACAAATAATATGTGACACTGTTTACATTTTTAATACATATAGGAAAAAATATTGATTTTACATTGATATTACATTATCAGCCATGCTGAAGTGGTGCCACACAAACCCAAACAAGCCTATGTGCTAATATTTCCACATTTTTGTCAGAAAGACAAAAAAAGTGTTCTAAAAATGTTTAAGTGTCAAGTAAATAATGTTTAATTTACAGCATGCGCATTCTAAAACTGAAAGATTTAAATCTGAGGATCTTGATTTACAAATTG
>NW_015516218.1:0-2209 GCF_001515645.1 Sinocyclocheilus grahami | reverse complement strand
TGAAATGAACAAAGATTGATGCACTGTCCCGAATCATATTTCATTCATTACAGTGCACAGTGAAACCACCATCTGAACAAAGAAATGCAACTGTAACAATTATCATAACTTTCTTTGGCCTGACAGACTTGCCAGCATTATCCTGGCTCTCACGCAAAGGCCAATTAGCTTTCAGACAGAGATCGTTGGGACGGAACAGAGCGGGAAGCTGAACATGCACTGAAACGCTTCTGGTTAAAGGGATGCCAATCATGTGCGTGCAGCGCTCTGCCTGAAGCACGCTGAACAACAGCCACCCATGCAGCTAATGCTGAACGCATGCTTCCTCAGCTGCTGGCTGGTATAATCCTCCATGTGCTTCAGCAAAATGACAATTAGAGTGAAAGAATTTGCATTGTGGATGTACAGTAGGATGGTGAATGTATAATATAAGCAAGATTGGGCAAGCAATTAGAGTTTAGAGTTCTGGTGATCTTGTCACTGCGGTGATCGCAACTTCTTCCTGGGCAACAAAACAATTTTTAAAAGACATCGTTCACCAAAAAATAACATTTCTGTCATTATTTACTCACCCTCATGGGAATAACAAAGTAGTTACAGCAAAAAAGTTTTAAAGCAAGTTACCGTATGGCTTTAGAAGACTTATAATATAACAGACAAGTCATATAAATCAGTTTCATGATACTTTTATGGTATTTTTTGCATGCTTTAGGAAGCTTGACAGCCCCATTACACATTCTCTTTCATTTTTTAAAAAGAATAGGCAGTATTTACCTCAAAACTTAATCTTAAACAAGAGTAAATGGTGAACTATTCCTTTAAGAGCTGGGAAAAATATTTCACACACACACACACATTTATGGACAATTAAACTAAGATCTTCTCCCAAGTCCCTATCATCTCCATTTATTTTTAAGTTCACTGATTTATATTTTTGTGAAGTGTTTTGCATATTGTTGTCTATTTGAACTACACATGGACGGATATAAATACACTGTAGCAAAAGACACATGGTCTGCATGACAGAGAGAAGGCAAGAAAGAAAGCCAGCGAGATAAACAGCTATGCACCAAGATCAGGATTTCAATGGCCATTAAACCTCCGCCTGGCTTTAAATCACTGATAACTTTGCCTGCGTCCTCTAAGGACTTACTCATTTCAAAGCTTTAGATCCACAATGTGAAGATTTTATAATTGCTTCATATACATAAACCTGCTAGAAATGTGTGAATCTGGAATATATAAACCTGAACATTTAATATTGTGTATTTTGTTTGTATATCTAAATTTTTTTTTATTATTTATAATATATAAGTAATATAACTATCAGACTAGCATCATTGTGGCATTTTTTTAATTGAAATCACAAATGAAATATAAAACTTTTATATTCTAGAAAATATAAATTTTATACATTGTATTTATTCTAACAGTGCCTTTTAAAAATATATCAGACTTTATTTGGATTGAAGCGTCACCATCTTATTCCAGTTTGTTTCTCTAATTCTCTTTTTTGAAGTGGGCATTTCTCAGTATTGTGTTTGACATTACTAGCACAGAACAGGTTCCAACTGTGACTGCACAGTCCTTCAACAGCTTTTCCTCTGAGGAATCAGAACTGTCTCTGTGTGTAAAAGAGATAGAGGGACATCAATAGTACATCAAGAAATACTCCTCTGAAAGAGATCCTTCATTCAAATAGTGGTTTAAGGTGCTAAACCAATTGAGAGTTTTGAAAGGCGAATACCATCTTTATTCATTCATGAATAAAGAGATCAAGGACATATCTTTTGATTTTAAGAGCAGAAGTGTTATGCATATCCTTGCCTAACCTTTATCATCGAATATTTATTAGAAACTGTGACATTTCAGAATTTGAAAACAAACATGAAAAAAATGACCAAACAACATGTAAATAAAAACAATAAAATGAGAAGTGCAATTTTGTAGGTGCACCGTAAAAGTTTGAGAGAAAATTTATCCAGATATAGTGGGGTCCAAAAGTCTGACACTACACTGAACATCTGAAAAGCTAAAAATAAACAAAACAAAACAAAAATATTAGAAGTAAACAACAATAATTAAATTTGAATACATTTAATACAATGTAAATTGTCCCTGTCATGGCAAAGCTGAATTGTACTGCATTACTCTGGGCTTCACATGCCACATGATCATTCAGAAATCATTCTAATATGCTGATTTGCTG
>NW_015516217.1:0-4848 GCF_001515645.1 Sinocyclocheilus grahami | reverse complement strand
GGCACCGAACTGGCTCCTCTAATAATACCAGACGCCAGCCTCGAGTATTTGTTTTTCAGAGTTTATATCTTACCTCCCTTCTGCCTCGTTTTCCTTTTACAGACCTTCTTTCTTCCATTCTTTCTTCTACAAGTTGTATATATTCTATATAACCTCTTTCTCTGGTTCTCCCTTTGTTCTTCTCCTTCACACCTTAATTTGCTCTTCCCGCGATAGTACAGCGAGTCCCAGCAGAGCGTTCATTCTTACCTGGATTCTTCTTGGCTCCTTCTTGCACTTGGATTCGCTCTAGCTCAGCCAGGCAGGGAGGCTCTGTGGATGAAAAACAATCAGTGCCTTTAGGGAAGAGCCAGCGCTAATCTCCTCCAGACAAACGCTTCACAAGAGCTCCCCCACCAACTCCCAGATGAGGCGGCATTACACCAGGGCTGCTCTCCGTGCAGCCGCACAATCAAATCACACTATCACACCCAAACACAGCCACATTTTAAAAGTGGCACAATAGATAGTTCTAATCTCTAGTTTTACAGCAATACAATTCATGAAAGAAAGACTAAATTAAATTTTGAGTTATAGAACTTGCTTTAAATAGGTTTTGAACAAAATTAACACCTGTTATAGAATATTTCTATATTGCAATTTTCTCTTTAATGCCCTGAGGTGAAATGTACAACCTTCTTATAATACATTAGAGGAATATTCTTCTCAAAAATGAAAATTCTGTAATCATTTACTCACCCTCAAGTCATTAAAAACCAAAATGACTTTCTTCTGAGGAACACAAAATAAGTTATTTAGCATAATGTCCAAGCTGCTCTTTTCAATTCATTGAAAGTAAATGGTGACCACCGCTACTGAGGAGGAACCAATATGCCCAATAATTAGAATATTTCTCTTTTTAAAAAAGGTATCCTCTTTAGATATAGAGATTCTTTCAGAGCAGATCACTCTACAGAGCTACTTATTTTTCTGTATTCACAATACATGAAAACATTAATACTGACATTTTCTAACCTAATTACACTATAGTCTTTTAAAAATAAAATTGTGAATACTGGAATATAAAATGATATTTTTATATTATAATATGAAACTAAAACTGCCAGTAGGTGGCAAGTCCCTGTCTTAATGAGTAAATAATTCATTCTATTTATTTATTTATTTATTTATTTAGCTGCTTATTCATTCAAAAACCAAGCAAGTGACTTTATGACTCAATGAGTTACTGAATCATTCACTCAAACAATTTGTTCAAAACCGCAAATTCACACAACACTTCTTTTTTAGCTTGGGTGGAAGTATTTTTACATGACTCAGTGAATGTGTGGACTGTTTTTGTTTGGTTTCTGAAACATACTAAATGTCAGCTAACACAGTGTTAAAACAACAAATACAACATTACTTCAAATGACACATACCACACACCACTGCTATCAAGCAAGATTTGATATCACACAAAGATATTATACGAGTATGAATCCAGAAGACTTCGAAAGTAGCATACAAATCGTAAGGACCACTTTAATAGTCCTTTTTGACGCTTATCAGCCCTAGTCCCCATTTACTTCCATTACAAGGAAAAGAGCAGCCTGGACATTCTCTTCTTTTGTATTCCACATAGGAAAGAGAGTAATACAGGTTCGGGAATGACATGAAGGTTAGTAAATGATGACAGAATGTTTCCTTTAATAAATAAATCAGTGCAGCACATACTGGAATATTCGCCAATGCTTCAACACTATCACTATGTGAGGCCCGGACAGGTCAAGTCTAAAAAAATGCAGTGGGTTTCTGTCTGACTGGTTTTAGTCTCAGAGAGTTTGAGGCTGAACAGGCTGTCAACAACCAACACTGATGTTGTTTTTCCCTCTGCAATGGCCATTTCCTATCCACCGGGGGAAATACAAGGGGAAGACAAAGTGTGACAGGCCAAAAGCAACTGTGCCCTACCCAGGAGAAATGAGAGTGCCCAGCCACATATCGTGAGCAGAATCACATCAAACAAGAGCCAGGCTGGTCTAGTGTGTGTGTGTGTGTGTTAAGATACTGCTAAGATACAGCTCAGTGCCCCTCCAGTGCAATGCACAGTGGAGCATATGTCTGTTTGTGTCAAGAAACTTGCCATGCTCCATGGTTTAAGTAAACACACACACACTCAAAAAGAATTCCTCAAACAAAAGATCACATTTACGAGTCTCATTAATATGTAGAGCATGTTGCGATAAACACATGCACATGCAAACAGACCTACGCTCTCCCCCGCTGACACACACACACACTGACTGTCAGTCACCCTAGCAACACACACTGAATAGCAATTCCTCCAGACTTATGCATCTCGTCAAAATGAATACTGTAAATCACTCTCTCCACATGCCACAAACAGCTAAAGGTCAATTTATGCCTTCTCCAGCTCTCCCATCTCTCATTTTCTATCCAACGGGGGTGTTTGTAGAGAAAATGAAAGATTTGGATTACAATAATCCAAACATACGGTTCCCCTCCCCCTTTAATGTTTGATTATATTTAGAAAACCAATTAAACTTAATCCAGTGCAAACTGAATGAGTTAGTGGCATGAGTCTGCAGAACTCTCAGCACACAGATGGATTTTTCTAAAGCCCTGCCTCCACCGACTGGTGCCTTCTTTATCTTTAATGCCAGTCCAGTGCGTGCTGATGTAAAATAAATGCGCTCTGCGACCAACCTTTGCATGCAATATTGTCTTCTAGGCTTTTGTAATGGAAACCAAATATGCCCCTCAAATCCAATTCAAACATCATTTCAGATTTGAAAGCCCTAACTCGCTGAAGCAGTGCTCAACATGCTCAAACACAGACTAGTGCTGGCACTGATGTTCGGCCATGTGTCCCCCTTCTGTCACACTGTTATAACCAAGCAGAGCAAACTGTGGACCGTGGCATTGACCAGCAAGGTGCAGGGCACAAATGTGCAATGCTGAGGCAACGATCCCAGTTAGAGCTGATTTCAAATCTGAAGTGTGTAATGTTTCAATGTCAAAACAGTGTTACTTTTTTTGAGTCTTTGCCTTTGGATGAAAATATTTTACTAAAATGCCATCTTATTTTAGTCAGAGTTGACACTATTGATTAGGAATGAAACTTTATTCTTTTTTTTTTAATATATGTATTGCATTGATAATATTTTATTTGTTCATGTAATGAAAAAAATATTTTTTTTGTCAACAGTATGTTTTAATTAAATTTGGTTAATTATCATGATACACTACTGTTCAAAAGTTTGGGGTCAGCAAGATTTTAAGAAAGTAATTTTTTCTGCAAGGACACATTTAATTGATCAAATGTCACAGTAGAGGATTGATAATGCTATATAAACTATGTATCTATTGTCTCTATTAAAATATTTTTCAGCTTTTTTCAGCACAACATTGATAATAATAATAATAAATGTATCGTGAGCACCAAATCATCATATCAGAATGATTTCTGAAGGATCATGTGACACTGAAGACTGGAGTAATAATGCTGCACATTCAGCTTTGCCATCACAGAAATAAATAAATTTTAAAATATATTCAAACAGAAAACAGTGATTTTAAATTATAACAATATTTCACAACATTACTGTTTTTCTGTATTTTTCATAAGAGGCTTCGGTCATAATATAATTCAGTTATAAGTACTAATAAACAGCCAATATGTTAATAACAGGCATGCTAATAAACAACTAGTTAATAGAGAGAATTGGTCCCTAAGTGTTACCGAGGCTTCTTTTCAAAAATGTAAAAATATTGCAGATCCCAAATATTTCAATGGTAGTGTACTAAATATTTGGAAAGTATATAGAATATTTCATTATATTATTATAAAAACCATTAAGACCTGGTTTAATTGTGTAAAGATACTAAAAACTCACTTTCTCTCCAAAAGCAGAGGCACCACTCGGCTGTGGAGACTTTTCCATCATGGTAGGAGTCACAGGAGTTGAAGAAGGGCCGTATGCACACTTCATACTTGTCCAGATTAATGGCAGACAGCTCAGCTTGATCCAGATACAGGTCACTGTTCGTGTCCAGCTTAGAGAACATCCAGCCAATAGAGTCCTTACAGGTCGCAACAAGAGTTCGGTCCACAACTGTGCACAAACAATCACACGGTACATGTTAACACAAGAGAAATGCTAGCTTATATACTGTAATACTTCTGCATTTTTGAACTTTTTAAACTGGTTTCTAAAAGCCATCTCTCCCAGAACCACTGACTGCATCATATTAGCTGTAAAATTTTTATCAATGTCCTTTTAAAAGCAAAATTGCTGTTCAAATGTTGCTGATAAGACAGTAAATTGCTCTGATGGACTGAAGCTGTTTTTTAGACCATTTTATATATATATTAGAAGCAAACAATATAAATGTAACAAACAAAAAAGGCAGAGCTAGTTAGAGAACTGATGAGGCATTAAATGCCATTAAATGTACATTTTATATTGAAGTAGATGTAAATGGAGTGCTTAAGCATTCAGTTGCATTTCACAATTCAGCAAAACTGCTTTTTGAGTGGATAAAATGCTGCTGGTGCTCTTTGGCCATCAGGATAGGACACAATTCAAACATAATAGCTGTGAATCTGCTGGTCCTTATCAATAGTTGTACACAGCAGTTTTGATAGTGCAAATTATCATAGGTCCATTTTTTAAATACTAAAAAGAAAACAGCATTTGTGACATTTCCTGAAATTATACAACCAAAATAAATGAGGCTAGAGTCATTGTAATCTGCTGTAATTTCTGAATATAAAAGCACTGGCTAAATAGATGTTAGAGTCTCACTTGATGCAGAACTGGCTACAGGATTCCCCGTGCTGTTCTG
>NW_015516216.1:3140-4849 GCF_001515645.1 Sinocyclocheilus grahami | reverse complement strand
GTTTCGCTCAATTTCCTCATTCTGCTTCTGCAGAGCAAAATATTCAATGAGAGATGAAACAGGAGCCGTGTTATGCACAGGCTGTTGCCTCTGGTTACAAAACCAAGATTACACAATATTCACATAAGAAGTGTTGTGCAGTTAACTGGGTATGTTGGCCAAAGACCATATGCTACATCAAGGACTGCAAAGGATGTATTATGTAATAGGCCTACAACAAAGAGGAAGAAAAACTTAGCATGCTTGTCAGGAAGACTTTGTAGGACACTGCATGCATATGAAGGAGCTTGAAGACCAGAGAATGCACCAAGTGACCACAGTGAGTCAACTGATTCCATTTTCATTTCTGGTGCGCAACTCTCAAATCCTCTCCTTTCAACATGTATGTAGTGCCACTTGTTATAGCGCCCCTGGTGCCGGATATACATTTCTGCTGTTCATCCCCAAAATATAATCGAAACAGTAAACAACACTTATGCAGCAACGTTTTTAAATACTATTAATTAAAACAAAATAAAAAAAGAGTCGACATATGTTTGAATCTGCAGACGATTTTAACAGCTTAATAAAATGTAAATACAAAATGCTATAGCATAACAGTTATATGTTACTGGTTAAAATAACGACTTATATACTACTAGTTAAAAACTGAAATGAAACATTTTAACACTGTTAAATACTTACAGTAACACACTTTTTGTGTGCTTTTTTTTTCTCTCTTCAGGCAGTTCGTCGGGCAGCCTTACAGCGCTGAAGAGCACGTTGTACCGTTTGAAGGACCCTTTTCGATTTCCGCCATCTAAGAGCTGCTGGTGAGTGACTGTTACGAACGAATAATGGCGAAATAAATGTGATATTCGCATATATAAATGCTTTAAAACGACCCAGAAACATTTACTTCTGTTTTATACACAGGTGGATTGAACACAAACATGCAGATTTTCGTGAAAACCCTAACGGGGAAAACCATCACCCTCGAGGTGAGGCAGAGACGAGCCGCGCGAGAGAATTCGATACTTTATCTTTAGTTCTATTGCAATGCGGGGCTAATTATATTGCGCTATATGAATCTTTAAGTATAAATGTATAGGATAGGTAAGGTTATAACGTAAGTAAATGCTGTATATTAATAGTTATACGGAAGGCCTGTGGCTCCGCTAACGTTAGGGTCGTACAGTAGAGATTGGAAATGAATGTGAATTGTATCTGAAATGTGCAAACAATTGAATACTTGATAGAAATAATTTTAATTTAATTATGCAGTTTTAACTAAAAATGTCCTTCAGTTCACAGCCTCAATATTTAATTAGTAGGTGTCGGTTACAGTGTAAGAATTAATCATCTACATGTAAAAAAAAAAAATTCAAAATGTGTTCAAAACACCAACAATATCAGGGTTAGACCTCAGAGTCAGTGGTTTGTGATTTGGAAGAGTTAAAGTTAGATTTCCCTTGGTCTCCTGTACATTAATGATTAATTACTGTTATTTAAGACACATATTTGTCTCTTCTACATGTGTTAATAGGTTGAGCCCTCTGATACTATTGAAAATGTCAAGGCTAAGATTCAAGACAAGGAAGGTAAGTTCCCTGCTATATATATGTATATATACATATACATGTGTGTGTATATATATGTGTGTATAAACTTTTATTTATAAATAAAAGTTCATCAAAGTTGTCCTAAGACAAAGGTTTTGATTAGGGATG
>NW_015516216.1:0-2255 GCF_001515645.1 Sinocyclocheilus grahami | reverse complement strand
AAACACACCTTAGTATCGATATTTTTAGTTTGAGTATCGATACTTTCGATACTCGCGTCAGTATCGATATATATCGATACTTAGGATCGATACGCCCATCCCTAGTTTTGATCCACTTCAAATGTTGACTAGTGCGTGCATGCATGTGTGTGTGTATATATATATATATATATATATAATATAATTTTTTTTTTTAAATTTTACACACTTAACAGCATTGCACACGTTATGACAAAAGGCTGACTGCTATATGTATTGAATGCAGGAATCCCTCCTGATCAGCAGAGGTTGATCTTTGCTGGCAAACAGCTGGAGGATGGACGCACCCTGTCTGACTACAACATTCAGAAGGTTAGTGAATAATGGTGCAGTCATATATAAATGTTAGGTTCATTGCTTTTCCTGTCATGTAATACACTTGAACTAACTTCATTGTGGTCGTGCATTCAGGAGTCCACACTGCATCTTGTGCTGAGACTGCGTGGTGGTGCTAAGAAGAGGAAGAAGAAGTCCTACACCACCCCCAAGAAGAACAAGCACAAGAGAAAGAAGGTCAAGCTCGCTGTGCTGAAATATTACAAGGTCAGTTTCAACAGTGAGATTCAACATCTCCTAAACTCAAGTCTTTTTTGCCAGCTGCGTGTGTTCTGTATTCAGCTTTGGGAGTTGCTAGTATGATTTCATGCTGTCTGTCTTGATCCTCAGGTTGATGAGAACGGCAAGATCCACCGGCTGCGCCGCGAGTGTCCAGCAGATGAGTGTGGAGCCGGGGTGTTCATGGCCAGCCACTTTGACCGTCATTACTGCGGGAAGTGCTGCCTGACTTACTGCTTCAACAAACCGGAGGACAAGTGAAGTACAGTCCTGACAACATGCTCGGTGTAATACAGGAGATTGTCTGTTCTGGAATTTGTACTTTGTAAATAAAATTGGCCTGCCACATTCAAAAATGAATCTCTTGAGTCTTGATTAATATCACTTTTTGGGGTTTTAACTTTATTAGGCATTCAATCTAATATGCTAAAGTAAGAAGTTGGATACAACTGATGGTAAATGATTTAAAAAAAACCTGATTCTTGGGAACAGGACATGCAGAATACAGTCTATTTTAGATGGGCTGTCTTTCATTTTGCACTGGAATATTGTTTTCTTACCTTAAATATAACATGCATTTAATTTTTTTTAAAATGTTCCTATTTTTAAAGCTTTAGTATTTGTTTTTCAAGGTGTACACCTTTAATTACCAGTGAATGTAGACTTTTCTGTCATCTGTCACTTATTTTCCCCCTCAGAGTAGCTATTTCTACCCAATAAAATATTTTAGAGCTTGACATAACTAGAAAAAAAATATGTATTATAAAATGCACATGACAAGATTCTATACTTTTTTTTTTTACTTGTAAATTTGTTTTCAGTTCCAAGAAATTACACTTAATGTTCATATATCCAAGTTTGGGAACCCTGCTTCTAAAAAAATGACACGTTGAGGGAACAAACTAAAATAAGATATAATGTTAGCTTATGTCTTGATTTTGAGCTATTATAAATTATTTACCTTCCTTAAATATGTGTGTGGTGTTTTTGCCCCATATCCCAGGAATTTCATTTCCATCCAGACTTTAAAAATATATTTAATGTATTGTTCAACATATTACAAAAGCTATATTGTGCGATAAGTTTAAATACATAATGTATGAAGTAGGATGAAAATCAATATTTTTCAAAAGAACGATTTTTGAAAATGTGACTTCCTCATTTTTATTTACATTACAAGATACATTATGAACACTTATTTCAGTCCTGATATCTAGAGTCAAAATGAAGACAATCAAATTTTACTTTTTTTTTTTTAATTACCTGTTGGTGACTAGGTTTGCTACAGCTAGTCTTGTTATAGCTACTGCATGTGCATGTAAACTACACAGCATAGTATACCAATGAGCCAAATGCAGTCCCTTAAAATCCTGGATCCCAAGAAATTTTCTGTTTGATCTCAGATTGACTGTAACAAATAATTTCATCCCCAGGTTTGTATTCAAGTTCTTCATTATCTAGAGAAAGGCCACATTCCATGCCTGTCTTTACTGTCAGAACTTCATCCTTCAGATGTTTCAGTGTTATCACGGATCCTGAAGGAGGAAACAAATGCATGGAGAAAAAAAAAACATTCAAACATTATATTAGCATATATTTAACAGCTAACTGGCATTGGTTTACCTTCCCAGAGAATGTTTCTCCCTCGAACAAGTCTGAAT
>NW_015516215.1:1960-2930 GCF_001515645.1 Sinocyclocheilus grahami | reverse complement strand
GTTCACTTTAATGACAATGATGAAACGCCCCCACAGACATGTTCAAAACCTCTCATACGTTTCCTCTCTTCCGTATCCCGAGCTCTGGAGTTGTTGTGGAAGAGACTATATAATGGCATCGAGTTGTGAGGGAGGCATGTTCGGGCACATCCTGGCTCAGATCTGCTGGTGTATTATCAGCATCACACACATATAATGCAACACAAATGTGCTGACACACTTGAGCACACAGACACAAAAGCGTGCACGTATACACACACATATGCATGCATAGAGAGGTATAGAAGTGAATGAGTCTCTAATGTGTGCAGAAGGTTAACGGTGTTTGGTTTAGTGCCTCAGGCCAGTACAGGGAATTACAGCTTGATTGGCAGCTGCTGTATAATGTATGAAGAAGGAGGAAAATTACAAATAACAGTCAATCCTGTAGGAAACTGTGGGCTCGTATGATCACAATCATGATTATTCATGTCACTATACAAGTTTTGAACAACAGAATAAAAGAATATTGGATTGTTTCCTAAAGTCAGGCAATATGATGATTATGAGAAGCAGTGTTTTCATATCTAAACACAGCCAGGCCAGGCCTGATGCAGTTCAACACAACAAGATCTTCTGCTTCCCAGTAAAATAATAATATTCAAAAGATCTTTTTATATATCTTTTTATAAATAGTTTCACATACTTCAGCAAGATGAATACAAAAAGTAGACATTCAGATGAAAGATAATGTTGAAATGCAATTTAAAATATTTTAATATGTGATATACTTTGTTCTGTGAATTAATTTTGGGCTGGGAAACAACATTTGGTTTAAGATATTCAAAGGTTTTTTCCTTTAGGTATTATGTGTAAGCGCGCCCTCTGAGCAACATGCAGGTGCTCACATTGTTTGAGCACAGAGCAGCACTTGTTTCTCCATTACAGTGTAATTTTTAATGAATCAAAATGGAGAGGCTTCCAGCTACAT
>NW_015516215.1:0-484 GCF_001515645.1 Sinocyclocheilus grahami | reverse complement strand
CTACACTTTCCATTACCATCAAAGGCAGAATAACCTCCAATTAATCTAAGTGGAAATGTAAATTCAGAGTAGATCCATTTGGTCTGATGATAGAACTCAGAGCAATGAGTGGTTAGAAATTGCCATGGTCTAGTATTATTCTGAGCATCCATCTCGTGCAGTTTAAGCTTGGCATTCATCTTGTGCAAATTAAGCTTTAATTGTTATCACATTTTACTACCAAGGCTTAAATAATCTATTGAAAATATGGTCATTCGCTAAATGATGTGTCATTTAAAATAGACAAATGACTGTGCTTTATCAGTAGGGTTTGTAATATTATCAAAAATGCTTTATTGCGAATTTTGACCATCTGTTTTTCAAATGATCATTTTACACCCTAATTTTTCCCGTATGTTATGTTAAAGGAACTATTTTTGAAAATAGGCTAATTTTCCATCTCCCCAAGAGTTAAACAGTTGAGTTTTACCGTTTTCGAATCCAT
>NW_015516214.1:4339-4850 GCF_001515645.1 Sinocyclocheilus grahami | reverse complement strand
CTACCTCAGTATATGTTTAAAATGGTCAAGAGTTTGGGATTGGGAACTATAAAAATATAGGCTAAAAATTGTTTCAAATAACAATCTAATATTAGGTGTAATTCTAAAAATGCTTTTCATTCAAAAGATTACATAATCTACGGTATGAAGGAATAACTAATAATCGATGACAACCGATATTCTATTCTCACTATAGTCGCGCAATATCACCTGTAACCAAGGTAAGGTGGCGACACCCATGGCGCCGGCGCGAGTTCTTCCGTTAAATTTTAATGAACGGACAGCAGCTTTAAAGTATCACAGAACTTAACGCGAACGACCTCGTTGGATCTAAAACCGTCAGATGGCACATTTTTATCTCTGTCACTGTCCACACATTGAAAACACGAAAGGCTTGTGTGCAGGGCATTTTAAAACGCGATACACGACTAGTTATCCACTATGTTCCGTAAAAACAGCACACTTGTAAGTCCTGATAATTAATTAATGTATTTATTGCCTTTCTTTAAAC
>NW_015516214.1:2033-2728 GCF_001515645.1 Sinocyclocheilus grahami | reverse complement strand
GTTGCAATGGAAGTTATTCCGAAAGAGAAGTAGAATTTCAGTATGCCTTTTACAATGCAATTTATGTAATTTTCTACTTCAGCATAATATTTGGTCTTGGTGAAGTGCATCCACGCTGCTAACATGGTTAAGAGTTGTAGCTTATCCACATTTTATTTGCAAAATAGACACTGACACAGTCAAAGCATGTCATTGGAAAAGTGGCAACTGGTATGGCCCCTGCAAAACAATTTTGGAAAAAACAAAAATTCAGTTCATCTGAATATTTTTGGTTGGCAAAATTTCAGTGTATCGCTAGTTGTAGTACCAGAAAATTAGGGGCAAGATTGGGTTTTCTATTGTGTATTTTTAATGTGTCATCGACTGACAATTTGAAACCCATAACTCTTTGTTCTTGTTCAATGAAATATCGCATCTACTCTGGCTAAAGTGTAAATCTATGTGTGTACAGTACGTCTTATTTTACTGGGTAAACTGTGAGGGCTACTATGATGTAAAATCTTGGCAAAAGTGCAGAGGCTCTGAAAATCGTTTTTTCTTTGTATGTCCTTCGCTGCAAGGGTCACGGTGGAAGTTATTCAGGAAATGCGGGTAGAATTTCTGTGAAGATTCTTTATAAGTCCGTTCTTATGTAAATCGTGACATTGCGTTTAATGTGACAATTTACATAAGAATGGTTTTGCAAACAGTTTTTT
>NW_015516214.1:0-535 GCF_001515645.1 Sinocyclocheilus grahami | reverse complement strand
ATAAATTACACACTTCAAACATGGACTTTGAAACAGTTGTTAACAAGTTTCTAAATAAGGACTGCAATTACCACAAGGATTTGAGTTTTATGTGCTTAATGAATCAGACAGTATGTGGCAATATAGTTTCAAAATGTACATTTGACACTGTAATTTGTAAATGAAACCTTGAAGAAATAGCCTACAAATTGATGTCGTAACTCAATAGTATATTGAAATGTGGCCATTTAAATTCTCCATTGTTATGTTGCGGTTGACGTCCGGACAGTCGGCATCATTGTATGTGAAGAATCCGAAAAATCCAAGCTGCTGTTTCATCCATTTTACACTGTTTTTCATTGGCCAGCACCTCCTCTGGCCCGACCTGACTTTGTGTGTGCAAAATCCCCTTACGTTTCCAGCTGCAGCTCATCAGTGTTTACATAAGAGTCTCAGCCGTGTGAGACTCTGGATCAAGGTGTGTCTGCCGAGACCACTTCAGCGTGCCAGCCGTCGTCGCCAAAGGTCGCAGGTCTAATTACCCTAGTAGCTGCGT
>NW_015516213.1:24044-24373 GCF_001515645.1 Sinocyclocheilus grahami | reverse complement strand
AAAAACATAAGCACAGTAACATGAAATTGGTTGCACAGTACAGGGAAGCAAGGATCAGCGAGGAAATTTGCTGTGTGCTTTTCTCATAGAGTCAGCAGCATGCCCCTCTCATTAATACACTAAGAGACTTCGAAATAATGCAGGAGGGACTGCAGCACTCCAGCAGTCTGGAGACCCACAGACTTCTAATCCATCTATCTCCCTCAACCAGCCGGGCAAAGCAGAACCCAGTACTGACCCAATTGCACAGAAATTTGCACAGGCCCTGATCCCTGTCCTCTGTCAAGGACTGGGGGAAAGACACTCAAAAGGCATGACTAACTATGAGA
>NW_015516213.1:21454-22216 GCF_001515645.1 Sinocyclocheilus grahami | reverse complement strand
TTGTAGGAAGACTCGAGTTTGAAAGGTACATTTCCGAGCAGCTTACAACTCACTTTTCCATTCATTGCACCATCCTTATCCGAAACTGTGACCAGAGCCACAGCAGTGCCAGTTTTTGCATCTTCCCTTAAAGAAGACAGCAATGATGTTATTACTATTTCTGGTGCATTATCATTAACATCTATGACTTCAATTAGTACTTTACAATTAGTTGTCATGGGAGGGGAAGCTTTATCATGGGCCTCCACTCTAAGTTCATAAAAAGCTTTGACCTCAAAATCAATGTTTCCTTTAACTTCAATCTCCCCAGAATCAGAACTGATAGAAAACACATCAAGATTTTTTTCCTGACCATGACTACTAAACAGATATGTTATTTCTCCATTTGAACCTTCATCCATGTCGGTAGCATTGAGCTTGATTATTTTAGTCCCGTGCTGTGTGTTCTCTGTCACACAGACTTTATAAAGAGGATTTCTAAACACTGGAGCATTATCGTTTGTATCTAAAATGTTAATTATCATTTGTAATGTCCCAGATCTGGATGGTTTCCCTCCATCAGAAGCAGTCAACATTAGTCGTATTACAGGTTCTTTCTCTCTATCTAAAGCTTTTCCAAGGATTAGCTCTGCAGACATGCCATGTTCACCATCCTGGTTTACTTCTATTGAGAAATGATCATTAGGACTCAGTTTATAGCTTTTAACAGAGAAAGGTCCTACATCTTCATCCACTGCACTGATCAAGGAAAATGTAGCTCCT
>NW_015516213.1:4040-4850 GCF_001515645.1 Sinocyclocheilus grahami | reverse complement strand
TTTGAATGCTCTGACATTTTTAGTGAAAGAGATTCTGCAGAATCCTTGTTGATAACCTTGTAAACAAGAAATTATGCAGATGCACATCCTCTCAAATTTGAGCTTTAGGGAATTTAGAGAACCTGCGGAGACAAATGGGGAATTTGTGAAACATTTGTCATTCATGGCAATCTGTTTGATCTGCTCTGAACCTCTGTTTCATAAAAACTGCATCCATCTAGAGGGACAGAAATCCCAGAGTAACCTTAACAAAAGGTTCGGGTCATTCTGTCTGATAGAAACAGAAGCCAGCTGACACCCAGTTCATGCCTTGCAGCGAGCTTAGCAGTTTACAGTCAGCTCACAATAAATAACACTGAAGCGATGATAGTGTCTGTATTTACCCAGTCTGTACTATGACTCATTGTCTGTCACAATGCTGAAGCACAGACTCTAATCCATGATTCTGCCAAGCATATATTCTAATGAATAACATACACAAGCACAAAAATACTCATCCACTGTCCTGTGTTAACCTCATAGCATTACATTCTGCAAATAGACTTATCAGAAACCACATATTCACAGCTGGCTGAAGCAGTAATGTCATAACTGAAACATAATCCTTGTGACTCAAGCTGAATAATGCATGTGATATGCAGAATACAAAGCAGATGTACACAGATTCATGCACACAGATTGAGAAATTAGAGGTGATATTGTTAAATCCTGATTTGCATAAGATGTATATCTATAAATGAGCAAAAGCACATTTGTACTAAGAATATACAAACTACATAATAACCAAAAGATTTAAACAACAAATAAAAA
>NW_015516213.1:1707-3828 GCF_001515645.1 Sinocyclocheilus grahami | reverse complement strand
AAGGACTGGGGGAAAGACACTCAAAAGGCATGACTAACTATGAGATGAAACTACTAGGAACATGGAGTTTAAGTCTGAGACCATTTCAAGACTCACATTAAACATACATATTTACATGTACGCATTTAGCAGACACATACATTGGCAGCATCACTGAACATGCAGAGAAAAAAAGTGTAAAACTAGAGCATTTAGTAACATACAAAACTAGTTATTCAAAAACATTTAAATAAACCTGCAACTCAAATCTGTATTCTAAGCAGTAGGTTAGTGAAGCTTATTAAACATCATTTAAATTCTCTTTGAAAATTGGGGAGTAGCTGTTGCAATCTGCTTCAATCAGCAACTGCAGTTTAGTGTCATTAAAGAGTTATAATTAAAACAGATTTCTTTGATTAATTAATAATCAAATCATTAAAGATTGAGTACAAAATGAGAGCAGTACTACTAAGCTCTTGATGTGCTTGTATAACAGTGAGGTGGCGCTGTTCAGCACTGCTGGTGCTGAAACTGCACTACATTTAAGCTTGAAGGGTCAGAGTTGTGGTAGTAATCAAAGAAAAAAAACACTCATCATAAATGTGATTGAAAGAAAGCTAATAAAGAAACCAAAGATGAATGCTTTTTTAAAAATTAAGGTTCACTGATATCATTTATTTTGAGTAAACTGAATGTAAACAGGTTTTGCGCTGCATGTTGCAACATATCAAGCTAGAAAAGTGAATGTTTTGCTGCACTTCTGTATTTTTCTATTAACTAAATATGTGCTAAAATTCCACTATTAAAAAAATCTATAATAAAAATAATAATAATAAGGAAAAGCATGCATAGTGAATATGTGAATATTCCATATAAGTGAAATTTCAGTGACTTTATAAACTAAGGTCTTAAATAATGCTCACCTTCCCAGTGGTAGGAAGAGTTCGGGTTAGTGTAAAAGTATCTTCTCCATGAATGCTGATCAGTTCACCCTCTGCAGGCGGAAATGGCGAAGGAAAAACCACCATGTCGCTCTTCATTGTGTCTGAGCTAAAACAAACGTCATATTGTTGCGTCGATTTAGAGAAGGACCAGCTGCCGTCTGGATGTGTGCTGATCACTGGAGCGCTGTACCTGCTGAAACTGCCGTCTGTCCTGTAGCATTTAGCTGCTATCAAACCCACGAGACTCAGTAAAAAGATGACTGAGACTGAGACAATAGCGATGAGCAGATACAGATTCAGATCTGAAAAACTTTCCTCTTTAACAGGAACCTCTCGGAATGATGTTTTTATGTCATCCAGACTCTCAACAACCACAACATCCATGGACATAGTCGCTGAGAGTGATGGCTCTCCATTATCAGACACTGTGATAAGAAGTGGGTGAGTTTTTAAGTCATTGTCACTCATTCGTCTCTTTGTCTTTATTTCTCCAGTGCTGCTTCCAATGCGGAAGAGATTCGTTCCTTTGGGTTCAGTTAGATGATAAGACAGAAGTGCATTATATCCAGAGTCAGCATCAGCAGCTCTGATCTTGGCTACAAAGTATCCCGCTTCAGCAGAGTAGGGAATGTTCTCACTATTAACTGATCCAGGTTCAGAATAAGGTGGTAAAATAGCCGGACTGTTGTCATTCTCATCCAGAATAAACACATTTACAGTGGCATTACTTCTCAGAGGAGGAACACCGGAGTCTGTTGCCTGAATATGGAAACTAAGGATTTTCTGTTCTTCAAAATTGAAAGACTGTAGGTTATACAACTGGCCTGTCAATGAGTTAACACTAACAGCATTTATGCTTGTTGTTTTGTTATCCAAAATGGAATAAGAAATTTCAGCATTTTCATTCGAATCTCTGTCAATTGCTGACATCGTGTGAATGAGGGTTCCTAGGGGAGTGTTTTCTTTTACATAGACAGAAATTATTTTTTCGTTAAATTGTGGAGGATTGTCATTCACATCTGAAATGTCAACATAAACTACACTGGTGCTGGAAAGTGGTGGGGATCCTTCATCTACTGCTACGAGGGTTACATTATACTTGGACATGTTTTCCCTGTCAAGCTGCCCTTCCAAAACAACAGAGTAATAATTCTTGTAGGAAGACTCGAGTTTGAAAGGTACATTTCCGAGCAGCTTA
>NW_015516213.1:0-1120 GCF_001515645.1 Sinocyclocheilus grahami | reverse complement strand
TACATCTTCATCCACTGCACTGATCAAGGAAAATGTAGCTCCTGGCTGCAATGATTCAGAGATATTCAAAACCTGAGTTTCAACAGGGAACGTAGGAGAATTGTCATTCACATCATTAACATTAACTATCACTCGACTCAGACTGAGAGGGTGGTTTACTATCGCCTCAAAATTCAAGGAACAGGATGGAGTAATAGGACATAGCTGCTCGCGGTCAATTTTTTCTGCAACATACAAGACGCCAGATTTCAAATTCACATCAAAATACCTCGTCCTCGTGCCGAATACAAGCTGAAATGCCCGTGATTCCAAATCCTGGACGTTTAAATTCATGTCCTTCACCACATTTCCGACGACAGTTCCGATATTTACTTCCTCTGACACGGTGTAGACAATCTGACCATCCACTGGAACTGAAACACAAATTACGAGCCAGAGGAAAGTAATATGCCAGAACGTCAAGTTCTTCCTGTCGGCCATCCTTCTGCATGAGATGGCAACGTGATCAAAACAATACAACGGTCATCAGAAGAACATCAAAACTCTGCAGACACAGAATTAAGAATGAGACTCAAGAAAACACGCCACGAAAAGCATCTGGACTGCGACGCCCGGTTATAGCACGTCACTCAGCAAAATCGTAGGCGGAGTTCAGATGGTAGATGGAAATTATTAAAGTTTAGCGGTCTACAGTGACACCACGCGGAGCACGTGCGGTTCTGTGTGGCGAAACCACACAAATAAAACATATACACCATCACAAAAGAAAATAACCAGGTATTGTAAATTAAGAGAACATCGAAAGGGCTATACTAGTAAAAAAAATAGTCTGCATAAACTAGACTATACATCAACAAAGGCATATGCCTTTAGAATACAGTAACTCAGTACAGTAGGAGTTTATGGTTATGTTTGTATATATTAGTGATTAAAACATTCGGACAAACTGTTAAGCATGAGAAAACTTTTTTTGTTGTTAGGCTATATTAAAAATTAAACTATCATTTGAATACATTACCAGGTGAAAAAAGAAGTAGGCCTACTCTAAAATGTATTAAAAATGTACTTGAAATGTTTATAGTAGGCCTACAATTGTACTCCTAACATGCTTACTTGAAGT
>NW_015516212.1:4045-4851 GCF_001515645.1 Sinocyclocheilus grahami | reverse complement strand
CTAATTGGCTGCGTTCTGTTTAGACGTCAGATATTTAGTCCCCTCCATTTATGGTCCCTTAAAAAGTAGCGGATTGTGTTTATATTAATTTTGCATCATAAAAGCATTTTGAGATGTGAGTGCATTTAGCATCAGAGAATTAGATTTTGCTCCCACCACTGAATTGTGAATACAACACCAAGTAAGCCAACGTAATGATTTTAAGCAATTATTATTTTTAAAAGCATGTTAACACGACAGTAATGCGAGCATAGCTTTTACAAAATAATAATAATAATGAATATAGATACAGCAAAGCATAAATGTGTAAAGATGTTTAAAAAGTTCAATGAGAAACAGCTAGAAGTAGGAGTGTGGTTTACTAGTTTAGACTTCAGTAATAGCCATCGAAAAATCCACTAGTTTTATTTGTCTCTGTTTTAATTCTGACTTTATTCTCACAGGACAACTCTAATTTGTATATGGTGATGGAGTATGTACCAGGAGGGGAGATGTTCTCACATCTTAGAAGAATCGGGAGGTTTAGGTGAGGGGAGACATGTTTGAGCTAATTATTCATTTACTGCTGGATCAACTAACATTAAACTCCAGCACAGGTTTATGCAAAGGATGCTCGTGTCTGGTCGAATTATTTTGTTGTTAACAATCGTTTCCAAAAATGTATTTTCTAGCTGTAGGATTGCATGTGTACAGTGTTTGTTATATTTTTTAATGTTATATTCTTCTCTGTACATGTTAGTAATTCACAACAAAATATCCTTTTTGCAAAATGACAGCACATAAGTGAGCAGTATAGTGCACGTGTG
>NW_015516212.1:1840-2553 GCF_001515645.1 Sinocyclocheilus grahami | reverse complement strand
TCGACATGTTTGCTGCATTAGCGCGTGCCTCTATTTGATCGCGTTAGTCATTGTTCGGTTCATATTATTCGCCCTTTTCGCGTATTCAGCAGAACACCGAAAGAGATTTTTTTGCTATTTTCGGCCGAATAATTTCAGTTGCCGAATATTCGATGCATCCCTATCTTTCACGGTGCAGGGTGGAGAAAGAAGGGAATAGTAACTTTTAGATCCTCCTTTAAGCAGAGTGATTTTTCTGTAGCTGCTTATAAGACTTTTGACCCGTTTTAGACCATCCCTCTCCACAAACTTCAAATCATAAACCGCTTTACTGACATTCTGCTATAAAATGCCTTGATGTAATGTTGAATCCATTGTTCCTTTCAACGGCTTTTCCAATAGTCAGGGTTCGTACGGTCATGAAAAACCTGGAAAAGTCATGGAGTTTTAAAACGGCAGTTTCCAAGCCTGGAAAAGATTTGGAAAAGTCATGGAAATCTATTTCGCACATCTCTGTGTAATAGAATTGTGTTTAATCAGGTCCTGAGTTTCGGTGCGGGATAGTTTTACTCATTCGACTTTAAAATGAGGGAAATTCACACATTCATTCAACATAGCATGTAGGTTAGATGAGTAAATGAATCCACACGGACAATCAGATCAAATCAGTCATTCAGCTTCAGCTGCACCGCGTCTTCTCTCTTTGACTTTCTCTTCAAACGGCTTCACATCGG
>NW_015516212.1:0-638 GCF_001515645.1 Sinocyclocheilus grahami | reverse complement strand
GTAAGAGTAATATATAATTTGGAACTGCAAAGGGTCTACTTTTATTTGTGCACTCACAATATCAGCAAACGTTGCTTTTTTAGAAAACAAAACAGGATGTGCTTTCTGCCGTCTCTGTCTCTCTGAACAGAAGCCCTTCACAAAAATGAACCAAAACTCAAATTACTACTATTAATTACTACTTTAAAATGAAATAATTCAAATCGAAAACAAAAATTCTTCTATTGCGTATGCTTTAATGCGGAATTCTTCCAGCAGCGCTGAAGGCGCCTGCGCTCGCTGCTGCTGGACACTAAACACCGCCAGAGCTGCTCTTGACAGTCGCGGTAGCACGGTCTCGTGTTGTTTCCTTTTCATCACCATAATAATTGATGGATATCTAAACTCTAAGGAGGAAGCCTAAAACAAGCCCGATGCCCGGTCTGCGTCTGAGTTACGACTTGAAAATTGTCCCGAAGCCGTAAATAAGTTGGGGGCCATCGTAAGCACTGTCGGTTTTGTTTTAAGTTAATGTAAATCATTGCAAAAGAGAACAGTTTCCAAAACAAAATTCAGATTCAGAAAGTTAAATAAATGATAATATTCAGTGATGTGATATGTTCTCTATGTGGAGTAACGTCTGGCGCAGTTGCAGCTTG
>NW_015516211.1:3438-4852 GCF_001515645.1 Sinocyclocheilus grahami | reverse complement strand
TGCTAAATATTGCTATACTGTGATCTATAAGCTGAAGTACAGTTATCAGAAATGTACTTTATAGCCTATAATGCACTGCATGATCTATATTGTCCCTTAAATAAAAACGAGGGCATGAAATAAGTCCTCTGGACAATCATAGATGTTATCACACAAATTGAAAAGAGTTAAGCAAAAACTATCTAACCTGTTTGAAATTGATTCACTGATTTATTGAGTACTAAATTATTTAGATAGTTAGCCTACATAATTACATTTCTACATAATTAGTAATAGGCCTAATATATATATAATACATTGTCCCCTTAAATTTAGTTTTTACAATTTTTGAAGTATTTTTAATCAAATGCATGCAGCCTCGGTGAGCAGAAGAGACTTCTTCTAATAACATTTAAAAAGAAAAAAAATCGTAATTATTCCAAACTTTTGGCCACCAGTAAACACTTTTACATGTTATTTTTGTTCTGCTGTAATAAAGTGTTCCAGAGTGTTGGAGAAATAAAAGAGAGAGCCGTTATAAACTATATATTAATGCATTAAAAAGTAAGAAAAGTGCATGCATGTAGGCTATCAAACACTCAGAGAGTGCCTAGAGTTTTAGACCGACAGCTGAAGTGTTTAATAGTGTGATTACACACTATAAAAATTTAAATGCAAAATGTTATTAAGAGGCATCTAAAAACTTAAACTGTAGCGCCACCTACTGTGCGATTCTTGAAAAACAAAGATAATCAATAACCTGATACACGTTACTGTTAGATTGCCCAATGCATATTGATTCTTACTTATTAAATTAATCTAATTTGATGTAGGCTAATCAGAAGAGGGAGTTATATGTTATATACAGATTTAGTATATCATGTCATACATGCTATTCGTTTAATTTAAAAGGCAGCGTATTCTGTATATTTAGTATACTACACCTAATATTTCTGCAATATCAGAAACAGTAACTTTATTAAGGTGTAAAAATAATCCAGACCGCTGCTGGATAATAGTCACGTGACACCTGTTGCATTTCTCAGCGTTGGCCGGGATGAACCAATCACAGCCGTGTGTGCTCAACGCGATTGGTTGAGTAGATTTAAATATTTAAATTCGTACGTCAGGTGTGGATTAGTTTAAATAATAATTTTAAATAATTATACTTTTTACCACATGAATATCAGCAACAAAACAAAACACGTCGTGAAATTTATAGCAAAAGGAAAACGCCACGATAGTGTTTTCGTGACTTTCAGTAAAAGGAGCGCGACTGATAACGGCTGTCAGGAGAGAGACGCTGCATTAGAAACACCCTGCTTTTTTGTAATTTGATGCAAAGGTGATATAACACAAAAGAATAGTGTTATAAACGTACACACATTTAAAAAAAAAATACAAATACGAAAAACTTTCGAGGATTTACGATTTA
>NW_015516211.1:2326-2537 GCF_001515645.1 Sinocyclocheilus grahami | reverse complement strand
GTGTGTGTGTGTGTGTGTGTGTGAGAGAGTGCATATAAACCATACAGACAGGTCAGATTGAGATGTCCGGCTGTGTCTCAAATCCCAGTGAGCTGACTCGTTAGACAGCATATTAGGGCATGACGTTCACGTGCTGAAACGATGATGTCCCAAAATGTTGTTTAGGTCAGCATCTCACCCACTCAGTAGTGCTGGATGTGCATGTGATGAA
>NW_015516211.1:0-1293 GCF_001515645.1 Sinocyclocheilus grahami | reverse complement strand
ATCCTTTGAAACCCATTTTAAAATCAAACATTGCATTACCATGAATATTGTACATCAGAATCATGTTACAAAATGTTTTCATTCATGAATTATAAAAAATGAAGTTTGGATCGTGCACTTTCACGTCTATGTTCAAAAATGTGAGACAGTTAAGGGGTT
Source organism: Sinocyclocheilus grahami (assembly GCF_001515645.1). Lineage (NCBI taxonomy): Eukaryota > Metazoa > Chordata > Actinopteri > Cypriniformes > Cyprinidae > Sinocyclocheilus > Sinocyclocheilus grahami. Next base: position 1,134 of record NW_015516211.1, on the reverse strand, counting down.
AAAAAATCATAACCTTCATTTGTAGTCTTATTTTTTTCTGTTTTTAAGCTAGTCGAGGTTTCTTGAACCGAAAGCAGGAATTTAGTTTTTCACGATAATTCAAAAATTTACCTAAATATATATATATATATACATCAACAGATGTTTTTTTTTTTATCTATTATTCATTTAATGCTATTATAGTTTTCCGAACGCTTTGAATCGGCTTTGATATTTTTTTTAAGTTAAGTTTAGTAAGTTTGTAATGTGCTTATATCATTTTTTTTTTCTATTTACTGTTAATTTAGTTTTATTTCAGAATAAGTTTTAATAAATGTGTTGAGTGTTTAGCATTTATTTATTTCTATTGAGCTTTACGTTTTTCTTTTCAAACTTAGTTTGAGTAATTTCAGTACTAAATACATTATGCCTTAAATTATTTTAATATTATTTATGCTCTGTTATAGTGTTTATTAGGTTTTAATTTTATATTTTCAGATTTAATTTGAGTTTAGTAATTTTGTAATATGCTTTTGTCGTCTTTTTATATTTCTTTTTAAATATTTATATTTAACTGTTATTTATTTTTAGTTATTTTAGTGCTTACGTTTTGTTTATTGTTTATTATATGTTTATTTCAGCTTTTTTTCAATGAACGAAAAGCGTTTTTATGGCATCTTACGTCACTGATCCAGATGCAGAAGACTGGTGTTTTTGTCTTGGCAGAATCAAGCAGTGCAAGAACTACTATGAGATTCTCGGCATGCAGAAAGATGCTTCTGAAGACGATCTTAAGAAAGCCTACAGAAAACTGGCGTTAAAGTTTCACCCTGATAAGAACCACGCTCCGGGAGCCACGGAGGCGTTTAAAGGTACGGCACACCGTCATACGCTTGCTTTGCTTGCAGTGCACTCTATCCACAGAAACAGTGCTTGCTCTTCATTAACATCTGGACCGTGAGGGATTTATTTGAAAGTGTAATGAAGTAGATATTGCTGTGTAACGGTGGTTATGTGCTGCAGCTATAGGAAACGCATATGCAGTTCTGTCTAATGTGGAAAAGAGACGTCAGTACGATCAGCTGGGCCCGGGCCGATCCAGCCAGACCCACGACACACACTTCCAGGCCGATATTTCACCTGAAGATCTCTTCA
>NW_015516210.1:22218-22555 GCF_001515645.1 Sinocyclocheilus grahami | reverse complement strand
ATCATCATCCAGTCTGTCTGGAATGACATGAAGAAACAGAACAAATTGAGACAGACTAAATTCGGAAACATTTAGATGCTTCAAGAAACCTACCCAAAACCTTTATGGACCAAATATGACCAAACAAAATTTAATAATACGCTTAAAATATTATTTCAAATTTCTGTTTCTGTTAAGCCACTGTTGTAATGATTTCTAACAGGCTTCTGTTTCAAGATTTTACCTTTTTTATTCTCTGCCCTCTTTGATTTCCAGAAATAGTTTATTTTGAAGCCAACTTGCTTATTGCATTCTTTATGCAAATGCAGCATTTACTCTTCCAACTTTAAAAAAAAAA
>NW_015516210.1:20532-22208 GCF_001515645.1 Sinocyclocheilus grahami | reverse complement strand
AAAAAAAAAAGTGTTTGTGACTGATTTCTCAACAATCTTCATCAGGAGAAGGAGAGGGCTCTTCAGGTCAGCGTTGAGGCAGCCAGCAGTGAACCCCGGTCGGCATCTCCCCCCGACCCCGCAGATGATTCGACTCCGGACGGGGAAGCAAACAGACTGTTGGAGTGGCCTCAGTTGGAGCTGGAGCGAGTTAACAGTTTCTTGACCAGCCGTCTGGAGGAGATCAAAAACACCATAAAAGACTCCATCCGTGCCTCCTTCAGCATGTACGACCTCAACCTGGACGTCAACGACTTCCCAAAGAAGGCGGCGACGCTGGAAGGAAACCATCTGCTGTCTCACCTCAACGGATCTTCTGATCTGCAGCAGATAGACTTGGATCTGGCACCGCTCTCACTGAGGAACTTCAAGAGAGACCTGGATATAGTTAATGGTTGGGAGGACACCACCACTGCAGCCAAAGACATCCAGAGGCTTCAATCCACGCCAAGTCTTTCCAAGCTCATCCGTGTGCGGTCACCAGAACGAAGCCCTGCCACGGGTTCAGAGTCCATCCAGCCTGGCACTGCATCTGCGGCCAAGCCCAACGATGCGGTCCTCGAAACCAAAACCACAAATGGAGCTGGATCCAAGGCAAAGAAGGGTAAGAAACAGCAGAATCAGAGGCACCAGGAGCAGGCGACTCAGGAGCAAGTGTCCAGTACGAAAACGGCAAAAACTGAGATGCACAAAGCGCAGGAAACAAGGGCAGCTGATTCCGATAAAAACACCAAAGGTGGATCCAAACAGAACCACCAGACTCAGCAGCAGGCAGACTCGCAGAAAACAGGAAATAAGAGAGCAGAAGAGGTCAAAGCTTGCAAGCAGTCATCCAATGGAGCCTCAAACGGTCACCATAATACAGGGTCTAACACGCAGAGGGGGAAGAATGACCTCTCGGACACACGGGGAAACAGGTCGGAGCATGATATAGACACTAAAACCACCTCCAATGCTCCCAGTTCACAGCAGCAAGCACAGCAACCGAAGGGAAAGACTAAAAATAAGAGCAAAAACAAGACGGAAAAATCGAATAACACAATCGGTAAGTGACCATTGGGCAATAGCAAGTTGGTCTGATCTTGTAGGTCTGTTGCATCAGACCAGTTTACGGCTCTTCATCATTTTTTCCCCTTCTCCCTGATAGATGATGTGTTCCTTCCCAAAGATGTCGACCCTACAGAAATGGACGAGATTGATCGTGAAGTTGAATATTTCAAGAGGTAAAGTCCAGTCATTACCAAAGACAAACTGCTCTGTGCTTTAGCGGTGTTTGACAAGCATCACTATTAATATCATTGATGTTTGTATTTAAGAAATATCAGTATTGTTCCAGTGAGATTTCACTGTCAGTGGGGCTTACCAATGCAGATATAGAAATGGCATAGAATGGCATAGAGATGTAAAAAAATATCTTCATTTGTTGCTTAACATTTTTTTTATATCTCAAATTTTTTTTTAGGTTTTGTCTTGACTCTGCTAAACAAACCCGACAGAAGGTGGCTGTGAACTGGTCCAACTTCAGCCTCAAAAAGATGCCCTCAAATGCAGCTCAGTAACAGATAGGTGATGGTAAACAGACCCCCCCCTCTCCTCCCAGCAAGACTGTACTAAAAACCAGTTTGGCCTTTGGTTAC
>NW_015516210.1:18451-20364 GCF_001515645.1 Sinocyclocheilus grahami | reverse complement strand
GTCACGCTTTTTTCAGCTGTTCATGTGTTTTAAAAGGTACTTCTATGGTTGCACCATCATACATTTTTGCAGACGCCACTCACCCTGCAAATATACTGTAGTCTTAGAATAGATGCGAAAAATGTGTTTTTCTTTTGATAATACAAAATTCGAATTGCTGTATCATGTCTGATTGTCATAACGGAGGTAAAAAGGCAGCAAGGACTGTTGTGTTCACTGATGTGTTTTAGTTTTAGATCTGGATAGGTTATGCTACACCCATGTAATTTCAGTCGACTTTGTAAGGCCAAGTGCAGCTGTGACAGTTTATATGCACAAAAAGTGAACCGTGCACATGGACTTTGTTGTCTTTTAGAACAATGAGAACATCAGTACCTATGCTTACAATGTACGATGTGTGAAACTGTTTTGTTTTATTACTTTGGACGTTTTTAAGAAAAGAAAATGGAATCAACACAAAAAAACACTGATTTTAAAGACCTGTATCCATTGACTGTGTCACTTTTACACAGAATCTAAGGTTGAGCAGATGAGCTATGTTTCCTTTGCATGATGCGTGAAAACTGACAAGTATAGGCAACTACAAATCTCTCTTGTCCTTCAACTCTGTATGGAATGCTGTTCCAAACTGACTGTTGGCAAAATTCCCTGATTCCCAGACCGAAATCTTATGGTAGTATCCCTGCTGATCCTCCCGTGTGGTAGTTTGGATATAGTTCTGTGCAGTGACCACGTTCTCAATGCTGTTGTTGTGAGTTTCAGTTTGTAGTAGGTTCTCCAGCAGTGCACCCTTGTTTTGGCTGCATGATGGTATCAGACCTGAATTTATGCATCCAAGACCCTTGCAGTAGTTCTGCTTGTGTAGTTTCAGTCCACTGGTACGTAACCAGACCTGTTCAGAACTGTTTTCATTCATTACATTTGCAATCGCATTGTATGATGATTTAAAGGGTGGTACAGCGCTTGTAACATCTGGTGGCCCTTGCCATAGCTTTGTATGTCTGCGTCATAGTTTTTTTACACCTGTATCCCTGAAGCTGAGCCCCTTCTGGTAAAAATCCCAACTGCAGATATGACACAAAAAAAAAAAGTAGGGTCTCTGGGTTTATGATAGAGTAAATCTCCTTTGAAGGACTGAGATCTCTTGAGAAATCCGTTTTGAGTTTTTGTTTTCATATTTTCCCGACATCTTTGACTCTATCCAGGTTATATTAAACTAGAAAACAAACATTTGGATTGTAGATTTATACGATACCGTTAATGGCCAAGTGTAGGTTGGCTTTCTGTTTTATTTTGTTGTTTTTTTATTGTTATTATTATTATTAGTATTCACTTTTGATACTGTGAAAATCTTTCATGCCGAAAGATTAAAACATGACAGTTTTGAGAAAAAACAATGTGTTGTGTTTGCTTTCTAAACTTATATTTTGGTAACATGCAAATGTGGTAATATAAGAAACAGCATAAAGATTAAAATAAGAGTATTCCGTTTTTGCAGTCCCAGCCCAATCCCAGAAGCTTTTGAGAATGAGAATGGGTAACTGCTTTGGTCACCATTCACTTTCAATGTTGTTTTGTTTTTTCTTCCAATGCAAGTGAAAAATGACTGAGGCACATTCTGCCTTGTTTGTTCCACAGAAGAAAGAAAGTCATACAGGTTTGGAACAATATCATGGTGGACAAATATGGACGATTGTTTATTTATGGTGAACTTGTATATTTGTTTTACATCTTCGAAATACTTTCGTTTGGTTTAGTCCCTTTTGGGCCACCGTAGTATGCGTAACCTGTATGTACGTACGTAACGCTTCCGTTGAGCAGCAGCAGCGTAACATGCTAGCTAGTATAAACAATGCTTGTTTGAGTGTAATGTAACATTTATCTGACATTTATGTACTAAATACCATCGCTAA
>NW_015516210.1:17694-18343 GCF_001515645.1 Sinocyclocheilus grahami | reverse complement strand
GATTAATTCTATCTCGTTAAGATTTTTATGCACAAGTGTACATGTTGGGTCAAATAAAACGACGTTTTGCCATTTTATATAGCGATTTAAAATGTGTCGAAATTAAACAGAAGTGTTTTAGATAATTTATGTATTAATCTGTACTAATTTAGCCTGCACTGTTGTAAATAATATAAAACCGTATGAAGAGAGTATGTGCGTCTGAACTGCTTTTATGTCATTCTCAGAGAAACTACTTTGAGAAGTCTGGATCAGAGGGCTCAGAAGATGATGACTATGTGCCGTATGTTCCTGTTAAGATCAGAAAACAGCAGATGGTAAGCAACCTCTACTAAGATTACAGCATGGCCATTCATTTTCATGAGAAGTGTGTTTTTGTTTCCTGTGGCAGCTCTGTGGTTCACCGCCACTGTCTGCTGTATGTCACACCGTGGTTTTTGAGGAAATATATTTCGCTCTTTTGCTAACATAAGTCTGAGCATCCTAAGTATCACATATGTTTATTTGATGTGACCCTCAGCTCCAGAAGGTGATGCATTTCCGTGGGAAAGGGCTCACAGAGGAGGAACAGAAAGATAGTGGTGGAGAGCAGAAAGATGAGGATGAGGGTCTGGGTCCCCGATCCAATGTCAGTCTGCTGGACCAGCAC
>NW_015516210.1:0-376 GCF_001515645.1 Sinocyclocheilus grahami | reverse complement strand
CTCCCAGCAAGACTGTACTAAAAACCAGTTTGGCCTTTGGTTACTTCACTCAACACCTGATCGGCCTAAGGTTTCTCCCTCTCACAGCTCTTTCTGCCTCTGTGCCACGGGACCTTGATTTTGACCACCAGTCATCAAACTCGTTTTCATTTGACCTGTTGTTCACGGGGGATCACACTGCATCCTGACCTCAGTCTGAAAACTTGGCATCTTGTTATCGCTAAAACACGTTTGGGTACTGATTCAGTGCATCTACATGCTTTATATGTCGTATGTACACAGTTGTTTTACAATAAAAATGTTTTAAATTCACAACAATGGTGCGGTTTGACCCGTCACGCTTTTTTCAGCTGTTCATGTGTTTTAAAAGGTACTT
>NW_015516209.1:4216-4853 GCF_001515645.1 Sinocyclocheilus grahami | reverse complement strand
GAACGATAAAAACATTGACAGCCAATCAGAATCAATCCTGTTATAACGAGCTCAAGAAGTATCGTTGTCGTTCTTGGTGTGAACGGGGCTTAATTCTATGAAAATAATGACATCCACACCACAGCCATAATGGTAATGATACAGAGGAACAATATTGTTGGAATCACTTTCAAAACATATTTTTTCTCCTTCTGATGAAGTATAAAATCACTGACAGCCAATCAGAATCATCTACTGCATACAGTTATTAGACTCTTTTCTTCGTTTGGTTGGAGGTGTTGAAGGAATAAAGTACAACAGTTCTGGAAAAATACCATTTGTTTTCTTTTGAATGAAAACTTAAAAATCTTTAAAGTCAGACCTGATGTGAGGTTATTGATCGGTGGTATATGCTTTTTTTTTTTAAGTTGTCAGGTGAAAACTACATTACCTAGGATTCTGCAGAGAAATCTTAACTAATCAGAGAACCGAAAACAAGCAAATCATGCTAAAAGAACATTTTAGCACCCATCAACTCACTGCAAATGACGTAAGTCAGTTTCCCAACAGTCTCAAACTACTTACTATTTGCATAAATATGAATATTTTGCAATAAACTTAAAGGGGTCATCGGATGCCCATTTTCCACAAGTTGATA
>NW_015516209.1:1468-2474 GCF_001515645.1 Sinocyclocheilus grahami | reverse complement strand
GTTTGTAATGCCTTAAACCCTAAAATCCTAAGACTGTTTCAAAGAATAATTTATGTGCCTTTATAAAATTATAAGCATCACATTTCTGCTTTTAAATCTATCAAAAAATGGCCATGTAATTGCCTAGCTGTGCTCTCCAGTTTGGTTTTGTGAAGAAAAAGAGGGATGACCTGAAATGACTTAATGCCACACATACTGTATGTGAGCATACAGCCATACAGCAATTTAATATTCTTTTAATGCTTATTTTGAATTTTATGACTATTTTTGATGATTTACATTTTAATTAGACATACATAACTGCTATTATTGCTCATCCCCAGGGTTGTGGACAAGAATGATGCCTTAATGTATTTTAGACATAGTCCTCCACACCACAGATGTACTTTGAAGTGTTAGCTAGGGAGCAGAATATCATGGAGACTTTGTCCCTTCAGAAACCCTGTGGTGTGTCTTTGAGGTGTAGTTTGTGTGTGTCTGTCATCCATTTCTCTCTCCTCTCTGCATTGTTCATTCTCCTCCTGTCGTTCTTTCGCTCTTGGCTCTCTGTGGTCAGTGGCGCATCGGTGCCTCCTAGTTTCACACTCCGTCTAGCATGTCTCCCTCCTTCTGTCCTCCTCATCCCTTTCTCTCCGTCTTTCCTCTGTGGAGCGATGATAGAGCGTCACAGCTCTGGAGCTGATCTTGGTTCAGTGGGCACAACACTTTGATGGGTTACTTAAATCACAGCGCCTCGCTGTCAGTGTGCATTTATTAATATGCATTCATGCTTTTTAGAAAACTCCACAGGAGCACAAGGTACACGCAGATCCTCTGCTGTCTCGCCCATTTGCCATAACAATTGTTTCCTGAAATGTGACCTACTCTTAAACTTGTGAATGTTTTTTTAAGATCTTGATTTCAGCTTTGACTGAATCTCACAAAAATACAACAATAATAATAAAAAATTAATTAATATACATGTGCATATCTATCTATCTATCTATCTATCTATCTATCTATCTAT
>NW_015516209.1:0-332 GCF_001515645.1 Sinocyclocheilus grahami | reverse complement strand
GAGAAACCGGAATTCAGTGCACATTTGCTTATTTTTCTTCATAAAAATAAGATATTGCAGAAAATAAATATGGATTTTGTAGTTCTTCACACTTCTGCAGACTGTAAATCACAATTATTAATATCATCGCTATTTATATACGCCAAAAATTGTGTTGAACTGAATAGTTGTTTATTTTGCCACTAGATTTTTACAGGAACTTTCATGGGCACAGTGTTCAGTATTTGTACAATATATACACTACTACTTGTATACACTACTTTTTTCAGCAAAGTTGCATTAAATTGATCAAAAGTCACATTAAAGAATTTTACATTGTTACAAAAAAAAAT
>NW_015516208.1:4123-4853 GCF_001515645.1 Sinocyclocheilus grahami | reverse complement strand
ACACACACACACACACACACACACACACACACACACACAGGTAATGGCGCTGTCATACCTAAAAGCCTTTGTGCTTATGGAAAGCCTCACCTCCCCACTGCTCTGTCATTTTAACCAGAGCCTCGAACCATTAGTCCCTTATGCTTGGCTCACCTCGCTGCCACAAACACATCCTAATTGCCTAACTGTTTGCATTTCCCTTCTTAAACATCAACATGGTCCATTCCTGTGCACAAGTTAACTGGCCTCTGTGATTCTCTGTGAGGTCTGTCTCTCAGCACTAGCAGTGGTGTGGTTCACTTAGAGGGCAGATTCTTATTGAACATCATTATAAGCAGCTGAAAACTGAGACTTAGTGAACTAATGTCACCCCGCTTTTAGACATTTCTACTTCTCTTCACCCTACGTGTTCACAAATAGTCATTACTTTTCAAATTCCCGTGTCCTCAAGTGAAGCTGTTTTTAGGACCAAACACTCCTAACTGTGCATTTTCTTACCAAATCTGTACAAGATTCACTTTTGACAGAGTTGACACAAATCTTGGGTTGGCTCTTCAGCATCCAACAATTGTTTGTCCTATATAGAAATATCCTGTTATGATTGACCACTCTTTAAATTTTAGTTATTTGTTTTATGAAGTAATTTGTTCAGTTGTTAATTTACAGCAGTAATCAGTCCGCATTACTGCAAATACAATATTTTAATTATTTGGTTAATTTTTTTATTTGA
>NW_015516208.1:1918-3018 GCF_001515645.1 Sinocyclocheilus grahami | reverse complement strand
TTTCAGCAGTTGTGATACTTTTTTTCAGGATTTTTTGATGAATAGAAAGCTCAAAGGAGCAGCATGAAAGATAATGTAAAATATAATGATATGAAATATGGTGTAAGATGACCTCGTGTTAATGTTTTTCCTCCTATAGATAACTTGTCCAGGGGTGGTGTTACCATCCCAAGAAGACATTTATGTGAGTGTTCGGATAATGGGCCAGTATCAGAAGTCCAAGTGTGTTCCTCCAGTTTTCCCTCTGCTGCTGCATGAAAAAATGGTGTTTGTGAAGGTAAGACTTTATTAAAACGCCTTTGATTCAGTTCAACCTGTGACACATGCTATCTTACCGTCTGATTTCTTTTATTTTGTTTCTCTTCGACAGACCTTTGTGGGAGCAGTTGACCTGGGTGCTGTAGCTGAGCATCTGGAAAGTAAGAATCCTTTGGGCTGACTTCAGTTTGTCCTGTGTTCTTTCATAAACCTCAGATCAATAAACTTATATACCTTTCCATCATGTTTTTTTTCCTCTGCTGCAGATGATACAACATCTTTAGAGCTCATTCAGCTCATTCCTCCAGGTAAGATCTCACATCCATTCCAGCTGTAACACTGACAGATATTTGAGGCTGTAGATTGAGTTCTCCAACATAGCGCTGTAAACCGAAAACATTACATTTGAGCTCAGCTTTGATTGAAGGCTCCAGCTTTTGCTGTTGACGCAACGACCGAATTCTCAGACCTGCTAGTACAATTTCAAAAATGAACCAATATCAGCAGGGGAATACATACATTATTGGACCGAGCACTCTCATTACAGTATGCATAAATCATGCTGCTTTCAATGAAACCGCTTTATTACCCCGAAACAACTTGATTACCCAGAGCTGTCAAGAAAAATGGATAGAATTCAACGTTCCATCATGTATTTTTTATTTGACTGTGCAGAGGGTGAGATCCTGGCCACATTTGAAGAAGACACCCGGGAGTTTCTGTATCCAGGCCCTCGTTTGACTCCCAGAAGCCCCGGCCCAGAGAGAGAGATTCTGATGAAGAGATCCATCTCCTTGCCCGTGCGTGTGTCTTCCTCTCAGCGTTTTTGTCATATCTCTGAT
>NW_015516208.1:0-798 GCF_001515645.1 Sinocyclocheilus grahami | reverse complement strand
TTCAAACAGCAATCGCTATCAGGATTTACTTTTTTCTTTCTCTGCTTTTTAAAAATGACTTAATATGCCAGGATGTTCCAATTAGCATTTAAATTATTGTTGTTTTTTTACATCCATGTAATGTCATTATCATATTAGGTTGAGACTGGCCATCAAATGCAATTAACATTTTTAAAAACGTATTTACCCAGGCAGCGCCTGCAGGAACAGAGTTATTGGGGCTCAGAATTATGTTAGCTGAGATTAGAGTTATTGAAGTCATTTGCCTGCAAAGCTGAGATTGGAACACTGAGGAAGGGTGTACATCAGGTTACATGTGTACATAACAAGGAAATTAGTGGATTAGCACGGTACGAACAGAAAGACGTTCACAATATCACTACAATAAAGCATGACCTTATACTCTCTTCCTCTGGGATCTTCTTTTCCCTTTTTATTTCAAAGGTGAAGAGTGTCATTTCTGCGTTACTAGTGGCAACAGACAGAAAAATAGTGATTTACACACAGGCCATGCATTAATATTACTGCTGCTTGCGAAGGCATCACTGTTATTATTGCTTATAGTAAGGGATTTAAACAAACCCCTAAGCCTTAATATTAAATACTGATGTTTAACTGTGCTACGGACATGAATCGCCACCACACACAACATCTTAGCAACTGCGTTGCAATATGCTAATAAACTTACAGGACACCTTAGCAACCACTCATAATACCCCTTGACATTTTCTTCACAAAATGTAGTTATTTTTCTGTTGACTCTGAGCTTCTGAAAGTTTTGAGATATATATATATATA
>NW_015516207.1:4387-4855 GCF_001515645.1 Sinocyclocheilus grahami | reverse complement strand
ATTAGGTATTATCGCCTACTGTACGTTTAGACTTAAAACATTACGTATTTAATCACTCGAGAGAGAAAAAAATGCCAAGGACTACAATTGTTTTTTTTTTTTTTACTGTAATAAATTAATAGGAATATATTGCAACCACTTTAGCTTTTAGAATGTTTGTCATTTTCTTTCTTTTATCCTTTCTTTCTGTGACGAAAACGGTAGGCTACATGTTTGTAAAGGGTTCGTTAGAACTGGAACTGGAACTGTAATAGTCGTGATACAATCCGGCATTGACCTGCCAGTGGTCGCTCTACATCAGCTCCGTGACACAAGGCAGCGGGATCCTTTCATGTCCGATCTGAGGTCATAATCTGCCCTTCCGAAAGTGCTTTAGCTGCCATCAGCGGCTCCCGGTGCGTGTGAAGCCGAACATCCCCACAAAGCTCCTGGATCCAAAAGCGCGCTGAGCCCCGAGTCTGTGCATCA
>NW_015516207.1:897-2873 GCF_001515645.1 Sinocyclocheilus grahami | reverse complement strand
GGGGGGGGACTTTTCAGAAATGCCACTGGAATTATATATAGCCTAGGTATTTCTACAATTAGCCTATATAATTATTCATGTCTAGACTCCCACTCTTAAGTACTTTTTGGATATCTCACGTTTATTTTGTATAGCCTAGCGCTTTTCACGCAAAGCATCCTCGGAGAAAATGTTTTTTTTTCCTTTTTCTCCTCCATATCTGTGACTAACACAACTGTAGGCTGTTTTTTTCTTCTTCTTTTTCTTCCAATTTACATCAAATTACCTTTGTTCCTACTCCAGAAACCAACAAACTGTTAAGGCTAAAATGCGTATTACAAAAAAATGCGTTCCGTCTGCACAGTCATCAACTAAAGTTATTATATTCGTTGCCTTTGTTATTCTTTTAGGCTATGAATATTGGCAATCGAATTTAATTAATTAACATTTAATGTTGCAGTAAATGTTTCATTTTTTAAAACACAAACAATTCATTATTTTATCATGCAGATATATCACTAGGTTGTGTCTCCTTCCCGCTGTTATCATAAATAATTATAGTCAAAACGTTACAAACAAATAGCCTAGCTATATAATGCTTTAAAAAGAATTGTATTTATTAATGTATAATGAATGATCTTAACTTATATAACTTTACTTATAATTGTTGTGAACGTTAATAAAACGTAGGCTATTATAATTTGAAACTTTATTTTTGACACTTGTCCTGGAAGTGTTGCATTACGCGATCGTTGAACGTTTTAAGACACGCAGGCGTTTCCGTGTCGACAGAACTTTTCCACCAGCAGCGACACAAAATAACCTCAATAGCCTGAATGAACTCATTAAATCGTGTGTCGCCTTTTCAATTTGAATGACTTTAACTCCTTTGCATACAAATAAACTAACGCCTGCGCCATGTTTACTTAACATGTATTTCATCATGAATATTTCAGAATGAGTTTCAAAAACATACTGACTCTTTTCTCTTGTCGAAACAATGCATCATTATCGACACTGGAAATAGCCTAATCAAATTATGGCCCAAACTAGATCAGATTTTCGATTTTAGAGAAAAAAAACTTTCCCGATTTTGGAATAGTAGCGAAGTCGCAAAATGGTTTCATCTGCAGAACGTTGATGGATAAAATAAAATACTAATACATTCATTAATAAATATATGCAATTGTGGGGTATTATTTCTAACTTTTTACAACAATTAGGCTATCACAACAGTAGCCTATAAGAAGAAAGAAGAAGAGAAATGCGTACTTTATACTTCAATTAACACTATACATGAACCATATTCAATGTAAGTTTCCATGGATCATGGATCAAAAAAAAAAAAGAGAGAGAGAAAACCGGTTCATTGTTCTGCTGTACAGTAAGAGAGAGAGAGAGAGAGTGATTGACGTGAAGTGTGTCTGTGCAGTAGTGACAGGATAGTTGGTTTATATAGCGGTGACTCAGAGCGCAGTGCGCACTCGCTGCATGAATGAGCGCGCTGAAGACACTGAGCACAGCTGCAAGAGGACGCGATCAGATGAGATGTCGTTTTAGATCACTATCTTACGCTAAAAGTTGTACACTACTTTGAAGAAGGCGATTATCAGAAGTGTTGTGGTGACCGTCACTCGGCGCGTATCTGGACACTATGCATTGTCAAGCAGAGCTGAGAGTCGCGAGCAGCGCGCAGCTGAAAGCCGCCAGAAGACGATACAAGACTTTCATGATCGACGAGATCCTCTCCAAGGAAACTTGTGATTACTTCGAGAAACTTTCTCTTTACTCGGTTTGCCCCTCTTTAATCGTCAGACCCCAACCTCTGCATTCATGCTCGGGTAAGTGACATAAACACTTTTCTTTTTACATTTTTTTATTTTTTATTATTATTTCCAAAATGTTTTCTAACTTTGAACGGACGTTGATATCCCTCACTTAGGCTTTCTTTACTTTTCTTTGATCTTTTTATTATCTCTTTGCCCTCATATCTATAA
>NW_015516207.1:0-802 GCF_001515645.1 Sinocyclocheilus grahami | reverse complement strand
AAAAAAAGGTATCTTTTCTTCTAATGCATTTGTACTATTTGCACAAATTTGAAGAATGCTTGCTCCGAGACTGTGTAGCACATATCTTCGCTTCTCATAATGTGTTCATATTAGTAGCTCAATGCAATAGTTTTTAAAACTAATAATACAGCAAAAATATAATTTAACTTATATTGTGTTTCTAAATTCTGTATAGGCTACGGAACGGTCAGGGAAGCGGTACGAGTCTCTTACTGAACACAGTATATTTCTAAATTCAGTATTTGAAGCAACGGCCAGGAAATCGATAGTTATTATTGGTATTGCATCCTAAATTAAACAATACGTCATGCTAAATATAATAAACAATTGTATATTTTACCCATAGATGTTAAACTTCTCCAGCTCCCTTTACGCACTCGGTAAAGTGCGATTTATCAAATTCCGATTCATATTCCTATTTAAAAGTTAAAATAGTAGAAAAAAAATCAGTAGGCCTATTTAATTTCAAAACCTGTTTGTATGTCGTGAGTTAAATTGCTCAATAGACACTGTATGATGAAGTCTTTTACTCTCAAAAACATAAAAGAGAACGGTACAGCTGAAAGTGGTATGACTTTAAATATAACCAAAATATGTATATAAAAAACAATGTGATAGATTTACTTCAGTAAAGATACCCGATTTGTACATCTTGTCTTGTATTACATTTTGCAATTATTTTTTATTATAATTTTTTATTTCCACCACATGCACTGAGATAAAATTATACTCAATTAAAACCATTATATATATATATATATATATATATATATATATATAT
>NW_015516206.1:4589-4856 GCF_001515645.1 Sinocyclocheilus grahami | reverse complement strand
CCTGAAGCTTTGCGTCCGGTCAACGTTGCCCCTTAAGGCTCGGACCGGACAGCGCAAAGCCAGGGCTGGGTCTGCCTCCTCTGAGGGCAGCGCTTGGAGGTTCACCACCTGATCCCTGAAGGGAGTAGCGGGAACCTTGGGCACATAGCCTCAGGGTCACCTGGGAATCAGCCGGCCCGAACTCTAGGCACAAATTGTTGACCGAAAATGCATGCAGGTCCCCTACCCTCTTGATGGAGGCCAATGCCAGCAGGAGCAGAGTCTTCG
>NW_015516206.1:541-2106 GCF_001515645.1 Sinocyclocheilus grahami | reverse complement strand
CTTCAACTGCAGACCACAGCTCTGCGTCGCCAGCCAACGCCCAATCACTGGCTTCCCAAGACTGAACCTCCAGCCAATCAGCAACCTCGGGAAACCCCTTTCAGCAGACAAGGAAGGGAACCCCCGACACAGAAACGCAAGTACCTCCAGAGAGCTGAACTGGTGCATTTAATCTCAATTTTAACCTCATTGAGGAACTCAGTGCGAGGGTTAATTAAGTGATTGATGGTTGTTCAGATCTATGCAATGCGCATATTGCTGTAAACTGGGATTTCACATTTTCATTCTCTTAAACTAATTATTTTCCTCACTTTCTCTCTTTCTGCAACTTGTGTGTGAATGCGTGTGTTAGATTAGTTTATATGTCTTAGATTTATCCAATAAAGCCTTATTTATATGGAAAAGAGAAGTATCTTGTGTTTTGTGCTCACAAGTTAATGTCTTAAACTGCCGATCTTGTTACTATGCTAATTAATAGTGTTTTCACTATATTTTGGATATTGATATCCATTGCAGAATTGCTGTCATACGGCTCGTTCACTGAATCGCAGGCCGTCTCAGTGATCAACCGTAAAACAGTGATTCTGTCCTAATTCCCTTGCATATCAATGGTGGAGTTCCCTTTAAAATTTTAAATGATTCCCTCTGGGGTTCCCTCTGGTGGCAGCCGGGGGCGTCCTTTTTCTGGCGGTGGGCGGACTGGTCTTACGGTCACGGTGAGGAATTCCCCTCCGGGGATGCCCAAGCCCGCCGGCACTTCGAAACCAGCGGAGCTCTCAAAAAGAGCAGGCTGGACCCTCCCGGGGGGTACCACCTGTTTCTTCGAGGCTCCCCTCGACGATCAGATGTCGGTTGCAGCATCGGAGGGTGTGTCACGCTTCCGGGTAGAGGGATGGAGCGAGGACTCAGTATAGCAGAAAAAAGGGTTTTATTGGTAAAAAAAATAAACAAAACGGTAACACAAACTACCCCGTGGGGGAAAAACAGGCTGGCAAGGCAAGGCAAGGCAGGATCTGGACACATCCAGGGATAGACGATGACAAACTGACGCACGACTGCAAACACAAGGAGCATAAATGGAGAGCAAATGAGGAGGGTAATGAGGGACCACATGT
This sequence comes from Sinocyclocheilus grahami, assembly GCF_001515645.1. NCBI lineage: Eukaryota > Metazoa > Chordata > Actinopteri > Cypriniformes > Cyprinidae > Sinocyclocheilus > Sinocyclocheilus grahami. Next base: position 991 of record NW_015516206.1, on the reverse strand, counting down.
GGGACAAATTAACTAATAATCAGGTAACAAGATGGGAGGGGTCAAGACAATTGACATGAGCACATGGCACACCGAATCAAAGACAAAAAGCCATGTGCTCACACAAAATAAAACACAAGCACATGGCCAGCAAAACAAATCACAAGCCATGTGCTAGAACAAGAGACACGAACACGCAGCTAATGAGAAAACTCATAAGCCGCGTGTTCACTTAAGACAGCAAGAAAAGCACGCGGCTGAACACTAACCCAAGGAGACAGAAGAAACACAACACACGTGGACAGAAGAGTGCACGGCTGAGCGAACTCGAGACAGCACGCTCCTACAACAGACAGAACATGGAGCGCGAGTGTCCGGACCCCGACACGTAACCGAAACTCAAGACATGAGTGCCGGGATCTGAACACCAAGCTCCACCATGAAACAGTACACGCAGACGAGAGCGCACGG
>NW_015516206.1:0-244 GCF_001515645.1 Sinocyclocheilus grahami | reverse complement strand
GCTCAGGCAGACCAGGAATCTGGGGGAGCCAGGGCGGGACCGGAGGAACAGACCAGGGAGGCTCCGGCCTAACAAGAACCAGGAACCAGGGAGGGGCGGGAGGGTTGAGCCAGGAAGGCTCAGGCAGACCAGGAATCCCGGGGAGCCAGGGCAGGACCGGGGGAACAGACCAGGGAGGCTCCGGCCTAACAAGAACCCTAGTAGGCCACCAGGGCGGAGCCGGAGGGAGCTTGGCAGGCAGGAA
>NW_015516205.1:4386-4857 GCF_001515645.1 Sinocyclocheilus grahami | reverse complement strand
GAGAGAGTGTGTGTGTGTATGTGTGTGTGTGAGAGAGAGAGTGTGCACAAAGAAACAATCTGTCACAGCACACAAGTACAGCATTAAAATCTCTTTTGTGCTGACTCACTTTTGAATGTCTTAAAACGCTTTAATGTTTAAACTGACAAGGCTTAAAACATGAGAATGATAGAGCAGCACTAGCGCGATCATTCAGAGAGGTGTTTAGTTAAACTGCATTCTCTTAACAGCAGGTGAATTCACAGGTTGCATTAAAAATGACATAACTGAGCGAATGACACTTAATGACAGTCGTCATAAACATGCATAAAACCTCCTTCATATTCATGACGTGTGTGTTTCATGATTATGAAGGTGTCATGTCAGTCTTATGCACACCCCTTCAAGTAAAGTGTTACCGGACTATTTTAGCGATGTCAACCCTCTACGGACACCTTGACAATTGAATCACCATTGGCTAGTAATTTTTTT
>NW_015516205.1:0-579 GCF_001515645.1 Sinocyclocheilus grahami | reverse complement strand
ATGCCGAGTTGGAAATATTCCTTTATTTGAATAACCTCAGTTTGATACAATACTTTGAGACTGCATCAGAAAGTGCATAAAATCAATTATTAGTAGTGCTGTCAATCGATAAAAAAATTAAAATTTTATATTGCAATAATTTTACATTCAATCTTCAAATTAATGTACAAACAACATAAAGGTTTAATTTAAATATATATATTTAAAATTTGTTTAACAGCATCTTTTTTTATAACTGAAGGCGAGTATCACTGATACCAATACTACTGATTTAAATAGTTTTTCCCCCTAATATTTAACCAATGATTATAGCCATTCAACATTACAATATAACTGAGCATTCCAACTCCTTCCCTTCCAACCTTTCCTGAAGTCCTACTGGCTCCCGCCAGTCCAAATGACTGGCCAATTGACGCAAAGTATGCAAATCGCATGCAAATACTGACGAGCTCGAGAGGCAGTATAAAATGCGGTGCACACGACAATTACGTCAAAATCTGATACTGAACGCAGCTTAGCTGATTGAGCAGCGAACACCGTGATGTCTCGTTCCCGCTCTCAGGGAACCGAGGTTACGAT
>NW_015516204.1:4434-4858 GCF_001515645.1 Sinocyclocheilus grahami | reverse complement strand
GAACAGCACATCTTCTTTAACGCTGTAACAACCATTCGTTGATGTAAAACATGTCCCGCCGCCGCGTGTAAGCTAATGTAAATAAAATGTAAGCTAATGTAAATAATGTGACTGTAACCCTTGTTCTTTTGAGGGGGGAAAAAAATGTCAGATATGTATTTTGGTGTACTTACCAAATTAAATTTTTTTAAACCTTGTAAACTTTAAACATATAAGTAAAAATTAAATCAAATAAAAAGGCAAAGATGAGTAGTGTAAAAACCTGTCACATGAGCACCTCCTGTAATATTAATATTTATTATTATTTTTGTTTCTTTCTCTTGGCCATTGATTTAACCATAGATACATTGATTAACCTCTGATAAAGCGTTCCTGTTCGTTTTTGTTACATTTTTGTTGAATTTTGATGTTATTTGTAACAAAA
>NW_015516204.1:2321-2953 GCF_001515645.1 Sinocyclocheilus grahami | reverse complement strand
GGGGGGGGGGGGTGTTCGTTCATTTCAGGTGTTCGTTCACTTTGAACCAACAGAGGGTTAAAAGCTCGATCCAGAGTCCTTACGGTAAAGGTCGTGACGTCTCTGCGCGTCGACGGTTTCCGCACGAGCCGCACGAGCCGCAGAGATCTGGAAGCTTCTGGAGCCGCGGCGACCGGTTCATATGAGCGCTGTTTATGATACCCGTGCACGCTGTTAGTAACGTACTGCTGCGGGGAGGCTGTCCGACACACGGCCGTGTAACGTCTACCGCTGCTAGACTTCGGCACACAGCATTTTCAAAGGTAAGCCTTTGCACCTAGAGTAGAAAATGATTCCGTTTCCTTGTGTGTATTTGGCTGTTGGACGCTTATCTGTGAGATAGAAGTTAAGTAAGAGGAATAAATACTTTAAATCATATAACTTTGTTATTATGAATTTGAATGCACCTCTGAGCCTCATTAAACAGTCTGTAAAAAGGCCTAACTTGTGTGTTCTTCTGTACACCTCTGTAGTGCAAAGATGAATTTCGTTGATATTGGTTTCCTTTGATTGGCAGCTTATGCTTTCTGATTGATTCTTATTATTCTAATTGAATGAATTGTTATACTCAAAAAAAAAAAAAAAAAAAAAAA
>NW_015516204.1:0-573 GCF_001515645.1 Sinocyclocheilus grahami | reverse complement strand
TGCAGATCTGATGAAGCTGGGCGGGCTGGATTTGTGTATGTCACGGTGTCTCTGTCACTCCGAGGCCGGGATTCGATGGAGGGCGGCTCAGCTTATTGCCAGCTGTGCCCAGAATATGCCAGAGGTGCAGTTCTACCTGCTCAACCAGGGGGCGCTGCTTACACTCCTGCAACTCGCAGATCACGACGCAAACAGCACAGTTCGAATAAAAGCACTCTACGCAGTGTCCTGTAAGTATAAATGTGCATATATTGACCAATAATAAAGTAATATATTGACTTGATATTGACCAAGATTTTAAGCGTGTGACTAAGCGAACGTTTTCATGACCACATCAGGATTTACTATTAACTTTTGTACTGAAATTTATTCTGTGCTAAGAAGCTGTTTGGTACATAGAAATCATCTAATCATCTCATTTTAATAATCTAAAATATATTTAAAATGAAACAAGCTGCTTTATAGTTCAAGATGCAAGGTTCCTCTGCATAAAAACAATTAAATTCAATTCAAGTTTATTTGTATAGTACTTTTTACGATACAAATCGTTGCAAAGCAACTTTACAGAAAATT
>NW_015516203.1:2455-4858 GCF_001515645.1 Sinocyclocheilus grahami | reverse complement strand
AAGGGGGTCTGAATACTTTCCGTACCCACTGTATATATAACAAATTGTGCTAAAAATATTTTGTATTGTGCACCTTCTTTTTTTAATTTATTTTTTTACTATGCAAGCAAAGAATGAATGTGACAATATTTACATGTGCCATGTACAGAATCACTTGGACAAACAAACATATATACTGATAATCAACATTACAAGTCCATTCTAATAACTCATGTAAATGTATTCATGTGTCTGTGAGCATGTGTATGTATGTGTGTGTGTGTGTGTGTGTGTGCGCGTGTCATTGTATCTAGGTGTGGGGGAGGAAGCATTAAAAAAAAAGGGAAGCCAGTGGAGATAACAAATAATATAAGCAATAATAATGACAATAATAATTATAGCAACAACAACCATGATGATGATGATGATGATAATAATAATAACAATAATAAAGATTTCACTATAGTGCACCTTCAAACAATGCAAGTATGTTGCATTTTCATTGTTGCTGCAAGTCAGTAGTCAATATGTTTATATCTACAGTAGCTATAACACATCTAGTTTAATGCTACAGACATATGAATGAAAATATCGGCCACTTGAGAAGTGACTTCTGCCACAGTGATGGAAGAACATACAGTATGTCATATGTACAACAAGACTGTAGTATATTTTATGGCTTTAGTTTCACTAGTGTGGAAACACAATGCGCAGTAATGTGAATATATATGTTTTTCTGCTTCAGTTCATCTAAAAAAAACTTCTACAGCATACTGTGACAGAACACTTAGCAAAGTGACAGGAACGTAATTAACAAAGAGGTTTTTTTTATCTGTTTGCTGTCAAAGCTTGTTTTTATTTGTTGCATTTTTGTCCTGATTCTCTTGTTTCTGTGGTTACCTCACACCGCCGGCATTATTCATGGAATGGGAGAAAGAATATTGGGCTCTGTTCTGCACTGCCTAGTACACATGTGCATTTGTGACCTTAATTTACACTATCTCCTGAATTGACTTCTAAGCATAGTCTATAATTAATGCTGGAGTGAAAGTACAGCTAAGATAAGACGCTGAGGCTCGGTTAGTAGCAGGGGGTTGGAAAACAGACTGAACAACGGCCCTAGAAATCTCAGATATGTAACTAGACATAAATGACATCCTGGGCTTATCCGTTGTGATGCAAAACTACCAACAAGTGTGAAGAGTTCCAGTAAAATTGGTTAGAAAAGGTAAGAAAATCAATAAAAAAAACAAAGACACAGAGAATTTAATTAAACTAAAATAAACTGGTGGTATATAAAAATTTATATTATATTAAATTTAAACGAAAACCAAAAGGGGAAAAATAATCATTTCAAAATCAATAATAAAAAAAAAAGTACAAAAAATACAAAAATAAAACAAAGAATTATAGAATTATTAAATTAATTTATATTTTAGTTAAATTCAATTTAGAAATGAATATAACTAAATATATGAAAAAATGTTGCATGACTATGTAACTATAGCTTGTTTTTTTTATAGAGATTAAATGAAAAATGCAACCAGATGTCAGCAGCAGAAGTGATTTGTTAGAAAAGGAAAAAATGGAAATAAAATTTGTAATCAATCAAAAATCTATTAAATAAAATAAATAAAGAAAGAAATAAAGAATCAAACACACAAAACATTAAATTAATATTAAATTGAATTAAAAATAAAATGTATTAATGAAAAAAACGCATATGACTCCAGTTCAATTCCTAAAAATATATATATTTTGAATATAATTTTTTATAATAATAAAAATTGTGTGTGTATACATACAGTATATATATATATATATATACACACACACACACACAGCAAATTATTAAATTAAATTAAAAATAATTTAGAAGTGAACTGTTACAAAAGGAAATACATTTTGTAATTAATTAAAAATTAAAAATAAAGAATTAAAGTTATACAATTATTAAATAAAAATTACACAAAATTTAAAAGTGAAAAAATGTCATGTCACATGACTCCAGTTAAATTAAAGAAATATATTTTTCCTTTTTTAAATAGACCAAGAAAATGGCACATGTTGGTGGCGTTTTCCATGAGCAGACAGACAGATGAACAGATGTGTGAGAGGGAGAAAAGTATAGCACAGGGAGCTGCTTGGAAAAAGTTGCCCTCTAAATCACAATTCATTTTCAATAAGAGGTTCACAGGAGCGCTGGTGCAATCTGGTGAAATTGTTGTGGAGTTGCCATAAAGAAGTGAAGTACATGCCACCTCAGGGAGCGCTGCCATCCTCATCTATTTCGTCTATGCCAGGATCCGCCGCTGGTTCTGACTTAGTGATCATACTGTGTGAAGCACCACTGACTTCATTAACCTAGTTGTCTTGGCACAACCCGGCACACTGAATTTGTTTTTCTTTAAGAAACGGAATGCT
>NW_015516203.1:0-1140 GCF_001515645.1 Sinocyclocheilus grahami | reverse complement strand
TTTTCTTTTTATTTTGACACCACCCCATGAGAAGATCAGTTAAATCCCACATTTGTTGTGTTCATCCGTGTTTTCAGTTCTCATGAGGTGACCCTGTTTAAGCTGTGGATCTGGTTGTTGCCCTCCAGTGCTCTTCTGTTGTGGTAAACCCAAAGGTCTTGTTTATCTCTGCCAGATATCGGACACAGTTGAGCTTGTGCTCCACCTTGCAGATCCCCCGGCTGGCTGTCTATAACGAGTCTCTTGAGTTCCTATCATTCTGCTTAAAAATCAAGGAGAGAGGTCAGTGCAGCAGAACTCTGAGATAGGACACCACAAGCTTTGCTACAAGGACTCAATCTGTTACAACGGCCGTTTATGAAATTAACAACATATTGGAATTCGTAGCTACGCTTTGGAATATTGGTGGTAAATTTGTACAATCTCATTTGTACGTTTTCCTACGATCTGCTTACGTTCCACTGAGGGTTCGGTTTAGAGGTGGACTTTTATGCTTACATTTTTTCCTAAAATCCGTACGTTTTCATTCGACTCAAATCATACCAATTCACCAAAATGAAAAATAATTACATTTTCTCATGAGATTGGGTTGGAAATGAAAAATTATGACCAAACATTCGCACACTGGTGGTGGACAACTTAAAAAAAATTAAGGGTTTTTATTAGGTTTAATATGTTTTTGCATATTAAGAAAAAAAAAAAAAAGCAAATGAGAGAATTTGGGTGTAGAATTTACACTTTTCACAGATAATTACAAGAACACACTGAATTAAACATGACATTTTGCAGTAGAAAACGTAAATAGTATTTTCTTGTAAAACGTACTCCAGTAATTTTTTATTTACAACTTTGAAAGCTCATTTTTAGAGATTCCTTAAGAAGTGATCTTTCAGTAAAGATCTCAACAACACCTCAAACTGTGCTCAGATTTGTCAAGATAATTCTGCAATCAAAAGTTGAAGATCTCAATATGATCTCAAAGATTTCTTATAATATTCTTCCAAGAACAGATTGTCAGAGCTGCTACTGTATCACCATCTAAAGGAATCTGGGGAGAAACATCTGAGACAAAGCTGATACTTCAATATTGAAGTCTTCAGTGAGCATCATTTAAGCAACAATATTTTGCTCTCTGTATTT
>NW_015516202.1:4185-4858 GCF_001515645.1 Sinocyclocheilus grahami | reverse complement strand
AAAACAAACTTTATCTTTTTGCCCAAAAACATATAATAACAAGCTCAATTCTTGCCTATTTTATGTTTTAATCTGCATTTGGCGCATTATGTAGACGTGCACATCTCTGTCACACAGAGAACCGGCTAAATTAAGATTGTCTTTTACTCAGACTTGTATTTGCATGTGAATCCATTTGGTAGGCGCTTCCATTGCTGCCAGTAAGCTCTGCAGAGCTCCTCAATGCGAGCGACAAGCCTCGCCAAGCTCTTTCAGCCTAGAACAGGGCCCTGCGGCCATGAATATGCATGAGCCGCAGGGAGCAGAGTTTTCTCACAGTTAAGCAGAGGAAACTGGACTCGGGCAGAGACGCAGCATTTGAAAATCACTTCAGGTGGAAACTCTTTTCAGTTCTTTTCAGTGGGATCCTACTTTAGAAACTACTCACCTACATCACAGACAGACATTAATTATGAATTTAGATACACAGAACAGCGTTTGTACTCATATTCAAGTGCCTGAATATATGACTGTGCATGGCACAGCTGTAAGATTGACTCTGAACCTAAAGAAATGGTCTCTGAAATAATTCACCATCTTCCAGATGATATGAGATATAACTAAAAAAATTATGTTTTTCAAAACAGACATTGATAGACTTTACAAATCTTGTCTGAAAGTTTAAAAATCTTTG
>NW_015516202.1:1912-2995 GCF_001515645.1 Sinocyclocheilus grahami | reverse complement strand
AGTAGGAGCATTTAATCCTTGGCATTTAGCATATACCTGTATGTGTTATTACTCACTAACAGTTTGTTAACTAGTAATAGCACATATTAGTTTGCTACTGTAAATGCCAAGTATAAAATGCTCCTTGAGTAAATCTGCCAAAGTAACCCAGTTGGAAACCCAGTGTAATTGAAAAATGCCCAAATTAAAATATAAAAGCATTATAAACTTCAAACTCTTGATTATTTCACATTCTCCCTACAAACTTTAGTTTAATAGCTAAAGAAGCAAATAAATAAAGTTTAGAAGAGAACCACAATGTTGTTGTGTCTTTATTTTCCTTTGTTTTGTTTTTTGTAGTGACGTACAAATACTAAAATACAAAAGTATGCAGTTTCACTATGTGCCTTGAGGCACAAGCCACTTGCCCGCTTCTTCCAGTTGTTTTGGTGGTGCTGTGGCTTCCTGTATGCCTCATCCCACTGTGGCTCTGTACCGGGATGCTCCATTGGCATGGCAACAACCATGCACCCACACTGACTACCGCACTCTCTGTCCATCGGTTGGTCATTCTGGTTGGCAGGGGAAGAGAGCGGTTGGAGATTGTTTAGCCGAGTGAAGTGGTTTGGGTTGAAACGAGACCCCATATCCTTGCCCACCCCCTCGCCCCTCTACCCCTGCACCCTAATGACTATATGTGGTGGATTGACCCGGTTCTGGCTTGGGGCTAGCGGGCCGCAGTGAGATGCGCTAACCACTTTCCCATGGCCCGGCAAACACAGCCCCGTCATTATGCTTTAATATCCCATAATATATCCCCTCTGCACGCCCTCAAAGGGGCTGAGACAGAGGGATTCTGTCCCTGCCACTAATAACAGAGGATACCTAATATCCCCCTCCCTTAATGTACGCTCAGACCAGCACATAGCTGCCTAACTACTCACATCAACTCCCCTCCGCCCGCTAAATACGGGCTTGCGTGAAATTTCATCGAAAATCAGCCGTGCAGGGAGCTGCCACTGCATTCTCCGTAACAAGGCCCAAATGATTGCAGTTTAGTTTTGCAGCTCTCTCCATGGGCTAATAAAGTTGTGCTGGGTTTTT
>NW_015516202.1:0-651 GCF_001515645.1 Sinocyclocheilus grahami | reverse complement strand
AGTGGGATTCTCTATCCAGCCTCTGTTCTGTGTGAGAAACCAGTGGGCGAACAGATTGGGCAGGGGGGCTCGGTTTTTCTGTCACCCTGAAGGCCAACACATTTTAATTAGACGGATTAGCTTAAAGGAGGGATACAGCGAGAGGGAGATCAGAGAGTTCCCAGTGCTTTCAACATTCACGATAAAACAATCATCTGTTGATTCACGTTTCTTCTAGATTGTTTGATGTGCCATCATTGAGACTCCTTTAGCTAACACCGAAAGGTCCAAGAAACTTCAGTAAGGAGTATCAGCTCATAAGAGATCTAAAGTCCCAGCCTGGCAGACAGCAGAAACCCACATAATGAATGTATTACTCCCCACGAAAGCTATTCAGATAAATTAGCAGTTGTCTCAGACGATTTGTGAACTGTATGGGAATCAGAGGAGCTCCTCAGAACTTTTCTCTTTTTGTCCACAGAACAGATTATTAACAAGAAGCAAGCGACATCTGGAACATTTTTGCATCATTATTAATAGAGGGAGAGACTAATCCTGTTAGAACAAACAAGTGTCGAATATATCACATTGTTCTGGTTATTTAGTAATACTCAGAGTTGCATTTTGATTATAACAGGTGTAAGAGTTTATCAAAGGACCCTAGGTGCATCA
>NW_015516201.1:0-4859 GCF_001515645.1 Sinocyclocheilus grahami | reverse complement strand
TTAATATCTCTGTTCTCCGGTTGTTTTTGCGTGAACGTTATAGGCCTATCATATACCCAAGTCAATGCATTATTCTTTCCCTTTTAGGCCTATATTAGAGTTTAAAATATTTCATTAAAAATTTGTTCTACTTTCAATATTAAATCAAAAAACGAATAAACGAAAGATACCCTGATTATTTATACATTATGGTTTTATGTTTACGCGGCGCGATGCAATGCAACGCGAAAAAAAGATAGTATAAGTCACTATAATCTGTAATTATGTCCCCACTGGATGCAACAAATGCCTAATTTATAATGGGTTTTAATGTTTTTGTCTCGTCGCTCCGGCCGGGACAAGGCATCACAGTATGGTAAGGGGCGTAACATTTCCGTCACACGCTTGAGGTATTCGGCCAATCACAACGCACTGGATAGCTGGCCAATCAGCGTACACCTCGCTTTTCAGACCGATGAGCTTTGTAAAAATCTATGCATTTCAGAAAGGCGGAGCATAGAGGAGAAACAATAATGTACAGTATGTGGAAAATAATGTGTTTTTTTAACCTTAAACCGCATAAACACATTTCATTACACGAAATACACAAAATAATGTTTTCTTTAGCAACATCATATGACCCCTTTAAAAACACGAATTAAATAAACATCTTTAAATATGTCTATTAATTTGTCCATTTAAAAAGTGATTTCTGTATATACATTTTTATGTTTAAAATTATTAAATCAATAAATTGATTCTTCATTTTATTTTTAAGTGGCACTCTCGGTCCTCCATATGTAAAGTTTGAATCACATTTTGAATGCACTTACTTAAATTAACTCCACGATATAAACCGAGATGTCAAAAATGTTACACAGCCATACCTAGTCTCCCCCATATCAGTTTAGTTGGGTAATTCATGAGCATTTTTAATGGGACTGTAATCATGAAGCACCTCTGAGTTTGAAATGTGTGTCTTACCTTGAAATGACGGATCATTATAACAGTCAAACCAATGAAGCATAGTTTTGTTGTTTTGATGATTGAATCTTGTATTGAAACAATGATTGTGTAAAAGAAAACATACAACTTTTTTATCAGTTTGGAGTTGGAAATTTGTGAAAACAGTGCAAATTATGCAAAAGTGTCTAAAGATCCATCTAACACAGGTTTATGAGCAGAACTAGACTCAAATCAACTCAAATACTCACTAAAACTGCAGTCCTCAAAGTCTCACATTAATGTCAAAACCAAGTATTTCCAAAGTTTTCAATCATCTCAAAACTGAAACAAGCTTAAAGCTGAATTAAACCAGCACTGAGATATTTATTTTACTTTAATAACAAGTTCAATGTGTAAATGAGAAACTGTCTCTGTTCTTCAGGTGTGTTTGCTGCTCCAGATGCAATGAAGTCAGTGTCAGTGACGGAGGGAGATTCTGTCACTTTAGAATCTGGTCTTACTGAAATACAGAAAGAAGATCGAATTTTGTGGAAATTTGGACGTGCAGAGCCTCTTACATTAATAGCTCATATTAATAAAGAGGATGAAATCTTCAACACAGCTCATGGTGATGGTGTGGGATTCAGAAACAGACTGAAGCTGGATCCTCAGACTGGATCTCTGACCATCATGAACATCAGAAACACAGACTCTGGACTCTATCAAATAACCATAAAAGCCTCAAAAGAGACCACACACAGATTCAGTGTTACTGTCTATGGTGAGTAGTAAAGCTCAGGCTCGTTTGCTCTCTTTTAGGCCAGTGATGTAACTATTATCATATGAATTCCAGTTCAAAAACACTTGACGGGCTTCTGTCACTGCCACAGCTTACAAGAACAAATGCAAATACATGAAAACATAACACTAATTTGTTTTAAAATCTGATGTTCTTAAGGCTTCTTTTCACAAACTATTACAAGTTCAGCGTGTTTGTCTGCCCTTAATTAATACTATCCCTAAAGTAGCTTCACCAAATACTTAATTTTATTCATTTATAATATAAAGTTAAGCTAAAAAAAAAGAAAGAAATATAAAATAAATAAAATGGCAACCACCCCATAGCAATGTGGGAGTACGTTTTGTACAGACACTACTCACATCTCCTTCAAAAGATGTAAAAATATATTTTGATATTGTTGGAGTCATGAGCCATAAAGAAATGATAAATGAGTCCCTTTTAATATTTCAGCAAGTTTTAAAATACAGTGTTTAATATAATATATAATGTACTTTTTTCCATGGATGAGGTATATCACTTACAAATACAAAGCATCTTATAAGATGAGTGTAAAACACTAAAATGAGGTCATTCCTTAATTTATTTAAGTTTTTTGAATAGGGTCAACAACAAATATTGTTGGATCCACAGGCATGAAATCAATCTACCATTAATAACTACACTGATGTCTAACTCCAGAAAAATGCAAAAATAAACTGACCCTAGAAAGGCACTTTAAAAAAAAAACGATGTGGTGTAACTTATTCCCTACATATTCTTAATGACATAACATTGTTATTACAGCTCGTCTGCCTGTTCCTGTTATCAGCAGAGACCCTTTACAAGATCCTTCATCATCATCTTCATCACAGCAGAATTGTTCATTGGTGTGTTCAGTGGTGAATGTGGGTCATGTGACTCTCTCCTGGTACAAAGGAAACAGTTTATTGTCCAGCATCAATGTGTCTGAACAAAACAGAAGCCTTTCTTTACATCTGGAGTGTCTGAATGATTCCTACAGCTGTGTGGTGAACAATTCCATCAGCAAGCAGACTCGACCTCTCAACACTGAACTTTGTCACACATGTCCAGGTATGAAAGTCAAAATTTCACGCCATCTTTTGACAGCAAAATCCTTATCTTAATGGGCACACATAATTATACCACAAATATGGTATAAATCAGGCATAGCCCCCTCTGCTTCAACACACCTTCCTGCTCTTTTCAATCATTCCTCAACACCTTGGTTCAGGTGTTTTTGAGGTTTGAACTAAACTCTCCATCATTGTAGCCCTCCTCTAGCAGGATTGGTTACCTCTTGTATAAATGCATTTACAACAAATAAAAATAGTAGATATTATATTATGAACTTAATGTTTCAAATATGAAATTATTAACAAAAACAAAATGACTGAATTTATTAAACAAATTTGATACCACAAAACCATTACATATGAAATTTCTTCATGTGAAAAATTAACCAAATCTGCATTAGAGGCTCATTTTAGTACAGCTTTTATGTGCCACTGCATCTTCACACAGAATATCGAGCAGATGTGGAGATGCTCGGGCTTAACTCAGCTGTGTTGATGTTTATAGTGTTTGTTATACATCACACACATTTACTCACTAATGACTCTCTTTAGCTGTTACAGTGCCAGTCCCACAGTCACGCAGCTTTGCCACACAGATTTGGATAACTGGACAGCTAAATAAAATGTACAGTGTGCTAACGAAATAGACTAAAAGGGTAATGTGGGTGCAGATGCGAGATACATACATGTTTCTGCAATAAGCACCTGATATTTGCCATAGAGAATCTATGCCTACACAGACGTCAGCCCTATATCCATGATTTACACAGGCTGTGCAGGTCATTTGTCAATCTTTCAATGTCAAGGACACAATCAAGTAACTTATTAAAAACATTAAAGCATTGCAATGTAATTGTACAGTCATCCATTTTTGGCAAGTACAAAGTAAAGTCAGGCTGCAGTTTCCTTTTGTGTGAAATCTGTTCTGTTTCCTATTCCATCCGAGGTAAACTGCTTCCTAAATAAGAACAAATTTTGTACATGGAAAGGTGTACATACAAATGTATAAATCCTTTATAATACATACTTCAATAATCCATAAAAAATAGAAAAAGTCCATTTTGATTTGAGAGATGACCTACATATATTAGTGCCAAAGGATCACTGCACTTTTGCTTCTGTTGTGTGATGAAAGCACAATGAGCACGTGCTGCTTATGTGTCCAGGGTAAAATAAGCATACATGAACCGGCTCTGTCCAGTTGTGTTGCTGGGGTGTTTTTCAGCCACATTATCTGATTTGCAGTATTTGGCTTCCTATAACCCTCACCCCTGCTTTCACAGACAAGGCTTTGTCCTAGACTGAAATGTAAGTCTGAGCTGTTTCAGCTGAAAGAAACTTGCATGGATTGATTTTAAAACGTTTTTGCTTCAAGATGCACACCAGTAATGTTTTTTTTTTTTCTAAGGCATGTCTATGAAAATTACTTAAATGTCCTAACTGAAATATGGCCTAATTCTGTTTTATAGTTTGTCTGTGAAACCAGGGTTTAATCTTCAAGAGGTACTGAAGGGACCAATTAGATTTAAGATGAGACAAATGCCCCTGTGACCCCACCCACAGATCCACCTGTATTGTGCTGACAGTGCCAGCTAATTAAAATAACACTTTAGAAAATATGAATCCCTGGCTACTTTTGAGTCTGTGCTGCTGTTCTTCATTACATTTACAAAACTGGTCTATTGCAGAAAATCAACACAATTATTTGAGACCTTTAATCTGTCTCTGTTCATCAGGTGTGTTTGCTGATTTATATGCAGTGAAGTCAGTGTCAGTGCTGGAGGGAGATTCAGTCACTCTAGTCTAGTATCTGGTCTAATGCAGAGTTCACACTGCACGATTTTTAAATTTGTCGGGTCACCGTGGTTTTCACACTGCGTGACTGTCTGGAGTAGCATTCAGTTGCTGCAGTGTTCACATTGCACGATGGATCGGCGACAGGGGGTTTCACACTGCATGACTTCACAATAAGAAGAATCGCAGGCTCCACAAACTATAGAGGTCCACAAATTACGTTTCACAACAACAAACGCGAGAAGTGATAAGGAAATAATGCGAGA
>NW_015516200.1:4480-4860 GCF_001515645.1 Sinocyclocheilus grahami | reverse complement strand
TTTTCATCTTTGACACTTTCAGTTCACCTAAAGACTGGCATGAACATGAAGGTACTGAGATGTAAAATTTTAAAAATAATTTCATAGTTCCTTAATGGTCAGTGTAGTGATTAGTCTTAACTAAATTCAAGAGTCTTTCAGTTATGCTGTTAGTGCTTAAGGCAATTATAACCTTCGCAGAGAAAGCAGGTTATCTGCAGGATGGTCTAACCTTTATAGGACCAGATGTCATGTATTAAGATGAGTACTCCCAAGACAGCTGAAGGCTGTTGGCCTGCAACCAGTAGCTAGCCTTGGTTAAGAAAACCCTTAGTAATAATGACCAGTTACTTCAAGGTAGGGGTGGGCGATATGGCAAAAATATCATATCACGATTTTTT
>NW_015516200.1:2088-3128 GCF_001515645.1 Sinocyclocheilus grahami | reverse complement strand
TTTCCCTTTGTTTTGCCTCCAGCTAGCGCTGTGACGTAATTGTGAATTGTGAAAAGGGTCTATAGATTGATAGAGTGTATAATTATGGCATCTACAGGGTCAGATCGATAGTTAGGCAAATGAATACCTACCTTGTGTCAGGTTAAAGTTACATTTCAATTGCATCTTGAGACCCCTATATTTTGATCAGTTCTGTTTTGCTGTCCAGCTGCTTTTATGTGAACGTACGCTTAGAAACGTGATTGGCCTAATCTTGCTTTAATGATTACTTGCTTAGTGTATTTATTTATTTAAATTTTTTTTTGTAGAATTGGTTTTTGCACATTCCTAGTTTTCCCATTCTTCTGCTTCAAATGTGGCATGCATCATTTGAGTTCAAATGGTCTAATGTCTCATGAAAATGTGATTGAACAATAAAAATCTTTGTTTTTATTTGAAGCATGAAATTTAGCAACTTTTAAAATTACTGTCAAGGTTATAATGTCATGCGTTTTCTCATCTGACCAGTATCGCACATCAGGAGAGAAGACTTGCTATTGCGAAAAAGCTAGCATGAATAATATGTGATTGAAGCTGTGGGATTTGGAGGTCAGGAGACTGGCCAGTAATCAGTATTGATAACAGATAGCATCTTGACCCATTGGTAGCATGGGTAAATATATTGACGGGATAAAAGATCCACATATTCTACTGCTTTTCACTCCTATTGTGCATGCATTGTATATATAACCCAGTTAATGAATTGGTGCATATTTGATGCATCTTTTGATGTCAATTAAACTTCTCTGACTTGTTCTGTTGTAAACCACACTTTCAATTCATCTGGAGTACTTGTTTAGTCTAAGGAATTAAAGTCAGATCACAGGTTGTGGCAGGTCAACACACTAAAAATCTATCAATGTAAAAACCTTCACAATATATTCAGTAATGTTTAAATGTCTGTGCTCAAACAATGTTACACATTGGCCAAAGTGAGTGCTTGAAGTGTCTCTCTCTGCCATTGCTTTGCCCTGTAAAGTGGGACATGAGGGAGCCATATT
>NW_015516200.1:0-843 GCF_001515645.1 Sinocyclocheilus grahami | reverse complement strand
CGTTAACCATAGCTTACATCTTCACACATGGAAAACATATTTTATAATATTCATCTGTCCTGTTCACATCCTAATCTTTAATTGGTAGAATGATCTTCATTCATCACTGAGTTGAATATAAACCTCCTTAGGCTACATGCCCATCTCTGTAGTTCTAATAATCTTTCCCAGGACAGTATCATATTGCCCTCTCAGGTAGTTGTGACCTTCACCCTCATCTGTATCAATTATTTAGGAGGTTACTGCACTCCTGCTGTGCCTTACATAACGGAATCATTGAGACGGCAGGTTTGCGGTGAGTTTTCGGTCCACTACACAGTGCCTTACTCCTCTGTTTTTGTTGCAGAACTCAACACTCAGGTTTTAAACACTGACAGCTTTCTAAACCTTCCCCTTTATCAACCTTAAACCCTTACTTCTTATTCTTGCCTGTCCATTTAATCTTTGGAGCTTTGCATGCCTAGGCGCCAGGCCTCTGTCTGGCACATATACGCATCTACCTGCAGTGCTTGGAGTTGAGGGGAGGCTTTTGACATTTTTATTTGTTACTTTTCTGGAAACTCTCTTCCAAAAGCCATCGCATCTCGAGAGTGAACTAAGAATGTGACTTCAAGGACCGTCTTTCAGGACCTCTAACTCCAACTGAAAATGTGAAATGTCTTGACAGTCCACAACCTGCTTATGAGTCCGTCCTTCATGCTTTCCTAAAATAAAACCTCTTAAATGAATACTAACAGGATGTGGTCTTATCTATTCATTTATCCATTGCTTGGGATCTTGTTCCCATGATGACTTCTGATTGCTTTGATTTAGCTGATTACTGGCTACTTTTAAGACTAACGC
>NW_015516199.1:0-4860 GCF_001515645.1 Sinocyclocheilus grahami | reverse complement strand
ATGTGCTGACGATGCAAAGAAGTGGGCAGGATTTACAACAGCTTTTGCTGCTAACTATTTAAATGAGCCTCTGATTAAATGAAGAATTTTCATTTTTTTGTGGGTGAACTATTCCTTTTTAATGTACACATAAAATAAAGCATGTATAGGCCTATATGGCTGTACGCTTACACCTGAACAAAAGGGGATGTATTATGTAAGTTGAACTTGTATTTTATTGTTGTGTCAAGTTGAATTTTCATTAATATTATGTGTGTTCAGTCATTTAAACCAGCTTTAAAAACTGCTTTCAGACTCACCTTTCAGAGCATGCGTGTTATGAATCAGTTGTGAGTAACTCTGTAAAACCCAACAGCTGTTCTAACAAACACTTTTTAGTTAACTTTACTTTATGACTTTACTTAACTGTAAAATCTAGTAATCTGTACTAGTATCCACACATACTAGTCCTTGCTTACTCAGAAATCACAATTTATGATTAATTGATTGGTTTGAGTGCCATTTTGGGGGGAAACATTTTTTTGAGACGGGGTAATTCTTAATAGACTTTTCACTCAGTTGCTCTACTTCTGCAGTTATCTTTCTCTAGTTACATTTACTCATTTCCCAAAGTCACCTTGAATGTTAAATTGTCAATACAACTGAACAATTTGAGAGAATCACATACCTGTAAGCTGACATCATAAATTGATATTGATTTTCATATGCATTGATTTTTTATTTATTTATTTATTTATTATTTTATTTTTTTGTCTTGTTTCTTGCAGGTTGAGCTGGAGGTGTAAGTTAATGTGCTGAAGCAGGATCTGGAAATGATATCAAATAAAACTCTGAAACTGCTGTTAAAAACAAACCAGATGAGTCCATACATAATTATACAATACCCATGTGTTATTATATTATTATATATGATATATTATTACAGATGGAGGAGTTTGAGACACGTAATCAGTTCCTGAAGGAGGATGAGGAGCAGAAGAGAGTCAAAATTCAGCAGAACCAAAAACAATAATTTTACAGAAATTTTTATTAAAGGTTTTACAGAAAAGAAATGTTATTTTACAGTTTTTCCTTGTTTCAATTATGATATTTTACTTTAATTTTATGGTTTTTGTTTCAGTTCTTTTACCATTTTTTTACGGGACTTTTTTTTACAGTGTAGCTACTTTTTGACAGTAACTTGTAGCGTTTTTCAAAAGGGTAGCTTGAATGTAGCTTAACTACTTTAATTTACCAGTAGCTTGTAAAGCTACAGTTTCAGAGTAGCTTCCCAAACACTGGAGACTTATATATAGGAAATAAAGACAAAAGCAAAAAATTCAGTCAAATGTATCCTACAAAGAGGGTTTTGTCATCTGCCATTAACGCTCGCTGGTTGGAGCAAAATGCATTCTGGGATACCTGGCTGCCTCAAGTTCGCACAAGTCACCTCTTGATGCATCCTTGATAAAAGGGGCGGAGCAAGAACACATCCTGGGATTTGAACTGTACTTGGCTAGATGTGAACTTTGAATTGGAACAGTAACAAATCCACAAGAACACAAGTACAGACAAGAACGCATATTGAGAAACGGCTCTTGTATAGGCAGTGGTTCGAGATGTAGTTCGATTGTGCTTCGAGGAACGTGAGTTCGAGTCCTAGCTTGGGGACCTTTCTGATCCGATAAATAATTTTTTTTTTTTCTAATTAAAACACTAATGTTTTCTATGCAGTTTAGAAATATGCAAGTTGCTTTAAGAAATTTCCAGGAAATGCATGGAAAAAGGCAACTGCAACATTGCTATTTTATTTGCTCTTATTTCATTCATAGCGTTTACTCTCATTTACTTCACACACTTGTTTCTGCGTTGTAATTTTAGAGGTTTATGTGAAACAACAGGCCTTCCTTTGGCTCACCGTTGCTGCACAGTTTTAAAAAGTATTTCACTTAAGTAATTTGCAGGTCTGGAAAAGTATGGGGAAAAAAAGAGAACAGAGTATGGAAACATATTTGTGTTTCGACTATTTGCCCTATTCAGTGTTCAAAAATATAAAATTAATAATTCTTAAAAAAATATATATCATACAAGCAGAGAGATTTCATGACAAACGTTTAGTGATCATTTGAACACAGCTGAATTTATTCAAGGTGCACATTTAATTACGCAGAACTCTTTAAGCGAGTCATTTTTGAACTTCACTAAACAAATGTGCATGTGCCACGCAAACCAGCAAAAGATAAAGAAGCAAACACGTAGGCCTAGTAGAACATGTATCTGTATCTAAGTTGATTATTAGCCTACTCTTGACAGAGAGCTGGTTTGATTGATTGTGCTGTGCTTATTCCATTCATTCATGTATCATATCGTAGCCTATAAAGTTTAAACCATTGCCTTTTAAATATAGCCTACACAAATAGTAGAATGTATGATGTATTATTTTAGTTGATATTACTCTTGCCAAGCTCTGATTTCTGAGAGAATCACGGAAAGGCAACAGCAAAGCAGCGTTTGATTTGCGTTCTTTTTATTCATGAAGTTTACATTCATTCACTTCACACACCCATTATTGCGTGACTTTAGAGGTTTGTGTATAATTTCGTGCTGATCCCTTGGCTCACCTGCTGTCTATAGCAAACACCAGACTCGGCCAGCCTCAACCGAATATTCGGGCAGAATTATTTGTTATCTTTTATTGCTACAAATATACCCTTGCTACTTAAGACTGGTTTTGTGGTCCAGGGTCACAAATAAGTAAATGATAAAGTAAATGTGTTTAATCACATCCTCTCATCAGCAGCTGCAGTGTCTCTCAGGTGTATCAGTGCAGTCACTGTGACTCTGACTGACGGAGGTTTTTGTACGACTCTTTATCACTGTGTGAACACATCTTTACTGTTGATGTAGTGGTAACTCAGACAGTAATAATCTCCTGTGTCTTCAGTCTGGACTCCACTGATGGTCAGAGAGAAATCAGTTCCAGAGTAAGATCCACTGCCACTGAATCTAGATGGAGTTCCTGACTGGAGGGTGTTTATGTAATAAATGAGGAGTTTAGGAGCTTCTCCAGGTTTCTGCTGATACCAGGCTAAGTAGTTGCTGTATATTCCTACATCCATACTACACTCTATTGTAACTGTTTGACCCTGTTGCACAGTTTTAACTTTAGGCTGAGTCACAGTGAGTCCTCTGGATTCTGAATAAAATAAAATAAATTAGTTTGAAAATCTTCGTAACAGCAGAATATTAAAATGATAAAAACAATGATTGCATTATCAATATCAAAAATAAACATCCTACCATGAATAAAAGCTACAATGGTCCAGATGAGGATGAGGTTGCTGTTCATTGTTGTTGTTGTGTCTTGTGTGATGATGAAGATTGTGTTGTGTTCTGCTCTCAGTCATGAAGTGTTAAACTCACAGCACTATAAACACTCTCAGAGCACTGAAGCATGCGCTGACGATGCAAAGAAGTGGACAGGATTCACAACAGCTTGCGCTAATAATATAGTTGTCAGACTTTGTTCCTTGTTTTGTGTGTTTTGCTCACCATGTGCCTTCTTTGCCCTTATTTGGTTATCTTCCTGTTCCTGCTCCCTGATTGTTTCTAATTTGTTTCCAGGTGTGTCTCGTCTTCCCCTGATTATGTTGTGTTCTTAAGAAGTGTTTTGTTCAGAGTTCTTTGTCCGGTATCGTTCGTCCGAGTGCTACGTGTGTTTTCCATGTTCCCTTGAATTCATTAAAATCTCTCGATTGATGTACTTCTCGTCTCCTTCGTTCCTCGCTCCGCGCTCCTCACTGTAGTGCAACCATGACAGTAGTACCTCTGAAAAGATGTATAACAGAGAAGATTCAAGACGAACGTTGCAGTGATGGCTTCCTTGACTCAGTATTTAACATTAATGAAGCGCATCACAGGTGTGCCGCCTATTGAGACGTGCAGTGATGTCATGACGCAGGTATGCCAAACAAACATGATGACCCACACGAGGGAGGACTAACCTTATGTAGAATAAAGCAGTTGTCTTTATATCATTATGTCATTTTTTATTTAAATAATAATAATAATATAACTGAATATAGTTAACAATAATTTTGAATGCATCTGTAAAAAGATAAATTCTTCTAACTGAACTGAATAGTAACACTTTAGTATTGGGACCAATTCTCAATGTTAACTAGTTGCTTTATAGCATGCCTATTATTTACATATTGGCTGTTTTTTAGTACTTATCAAGCACATATTCTGCATTATCATATTCTACCTCCCTAATCCAACTCAATACCTAAATTTAACAACTACCTTACTAACTATTAATAAGCAGCAAATTAGGAGTTTATTGAGTCAAAAGTCATAGTTAATGGTTTGTTAATAGAGAGAACTGGACATTAAAGAGCATCTGTTCTCTAAAACCATATAAATTCATACATCTGAACCAGTCTGACATGAGACAGAATACTGAGGTGATATTCATATTTATCTTTTATAATATATATATTATAGTGTGCAATTCCATCTTTCCAATTTATTGCAATCTTAATGTTTGGATGTCAATCTTTCAGTATTCTTTTGTGATTTTGAGAGTTAGATGTTCAGATTTCAGATCAGGTGGTCTGTTGGTTTTGTCTGTGGGATATTTATTAGATTATTGTTAATCTGATTATTTACAGAAGTCAAAATAAAAGCACAGATGGGTGAAATGTTATTTAAATATATAGATTAAAAGCTTAAAATATGTTTTATTTATACATATTTATTTTATTTAATCAAAATTCAGATAGCAAATAAAATAATAATTTGTCTTTATGTATTTGACTTATTTTTGTCTTTTTTGGTCACAGGCTTCATTTATAAAACACATGTATGATCAGATCTTAA
>NW_015516198.1:3884-4865 GCF_001515645.1 Sinocyclocheilus grahami | reverse complement strand
TTGAGAAAATAGAATTGTGAGAGAAAATAATTGCAAGAAAAAAAGTCAGAATTGCGAGGAAAAAGTGAATTGTCAGAAAAATGTCATAATTGCGAAAAAAAAAAGCCTGAACTTTGAGAACATAGCAGAATTGTGAGAAAAAAGAATTGCGAGAAAAAAGTCAGAATGGCGTGAAAAGAAGTCTATGATAAAAAAATGAGAAAATTGTGAGAAAAAAGAATTGCAAGAAAGAAAGTGAATTGTCAGAAAAAGTCATAATTTCAAGATATAAACTTGCAATTGCAAGAAAAAGTCAGGATTGCGAGAAAAAATTAATTGTCAGAAAAAGTCAGAATTGTGAGATATATCACAATTCTGAGAGAAAAGTCAGTATTTTGAGGTATTAGGTCACTTTTAAATGTTTTATTCAGATTAGCAAAATTTTGTGGGCACATCCATGTGACCAACCCGTTGAACCCATTGCGAAATTTGCATGGCGAATTCGTTACAATTCGCTTGGATTTTCATTGACTAAATTTTGCCCCCTGAAAAAAGACGCGGAAGAATGGTAAATGTGAACGTGCCTCAAGTGTTCCGACTTGTTTCGAGGCACTTGGTAAGCAGCTACTATGTTCTTAGGACTAACCTTGCGTCTTCTCTGATGTAATTTTTGAGAAGAGAGACACCTGGGCGACTGCCACAAAAGGAAGACCCAGGACCTGAAGGAAAACACCAATGATGAATTCCGCCAGCTGCCACGCAAATCAACCTGAACCAAAAAAACATTTGTGAGCCGTGAGGGATTTTAGAGCTTATGACCACAACATCCACAGTTCTGTGTATTCGTCTTACCCTGAGGATTGGCCAGGAAGATCAGGCACCAGACACAGGAGATATTGCAGAGGATGAGGCCGACGGCCAGCACCACTCGCTCCGCCACACGCTTGCTCAACCAGCGCACGAACAGGAAGCCAGCGATCACCTCGACGCCACACACACACA
>NW_015516198.1:0-2757 GCF_001515645.1 Sinocyclocheilus grahami | reverse complement strand
GTCAATTATTAAATTCTTAATTTTGCCAAACCTGCTACTTTAGGAGTGTGTGTGTGTGTGTGTGTGTGCGCGCATGTTCACCTCCAGAGCTGTCTGATTAAACAGTGTGATAAACTGAGCAGCCAACAGCACAACCACCTCCTCTCTGAGGAACTCTGAAAGCAGAAACAATGAAACTCACAGATGGATTTTAAACCAAACTCATTCCCATAGAGAGTCTGAAATTTAGAGTACAATAATCTGTTTTTATTAGATCAGTCAGCAAACACTGAAATTTGTCAAACTAGTTTTCCAGATTTGCTTTATATCAAGAGTGCTTCAAACTTATCTGAACATGTAGTGTGTGGTGTTCAACACTACCAAGCATCTTATAAATTAAGGTTAAGAAAAGTTATTTTGAGTAAAGCAGCTTTGAAAGTCTAACAACAAATTCTATGGCAATCCTATTAGTATAATAAGAAGTTGCATTGTTTACTTATAATATTGAATTTAAAAAAATCAATCAAATTTTAATAGCATAAAGGAGTTTTTAAATTTCAATCGACTCAACTGAAAATTACTTTCCATTCCAGAATTGTTAATACATTTTTAATAAGACACAAAATATCCTATTGTCAGATAACAAGGCTTCCTTAAAGAGGTCATATGATGCTGCTAAAAATAACATTATTTTGTGTATTTGGTGTGATGCAATGTGTTTACGTGGTTTAAGGTTCAAAAAACGTATTATTTTCCACATATCGTACATTATTGTTTCTCCTCTATGCCCCGCCTTTCTGAAACGCGTAGATTTTTACAAAGCCCATCGGTCTAAAAAGCATGGTGTGCTCTGATTGGCCAGCTATCCAGTGCATTGTGATTGGCCGAACACCTCATGTGTGTGACAGAAATGTCATGCCCCTTACCATATTTGGAAACACACAGCGTCTCCACGACAACAATACTACAGCGAGAAAAAAAGTTACGCCTTCTTTCTTTGCGTAAACATTTGGGCGGCGTTATGCGAATCTCCCAACACAGTGATGTAGACATGTGGGGGCGTGGTTAAACGATACGTTTTAGGAGGGCGTGGACAAGTCTTAACTTTTATAAAGAATCTCTCTTTGGGTTTGAGACTTTAGTCTTTGCAGCTTTACAGATCTTATCTTGAAAGTCCGTGATTTTGCTCTCACCTCTGCTGGCACTGAAGTTCTTGAAAGGACTGGAGTTGACCTCCTCAGGGGGAGGTGAAGGCGGAGGGGAAACATGGGTCACGTCTCCGTTGGCCACTGAAGAGGCTCTGGACTGGACGCTGGTGACCGTCCTGTATGAGCCAGTGAGCTCGTTGGGCCCAACCAAAGGTTTTCCCTCTTCTTCCTCCTGCTCCACCTACTCCCGCTCCACTCCGTTCCTTGGACGCGTTTCGTCTTGAGGAGTGAAGTCCCAATACATGAACAGGACTACAAACTGAAGGAGGATCCACAGCAGGCACATGAAGAGCTGAAACGCAACAAATATATTTGTTTATTGTACGTTTCCAGATGCTTCAAACGATGTCGACAGGAAAATCTTCAGGATCTTACCCCAGTGGAAGTGTATTTGTTCACTGTAAAAGGTCTGATCTGGAAGTTACAGAGTCTGAGAAAGAGATTGAATGCAGGACCTAGAAGTACAAGTATGAACTAAATACAGAGAATTAAATATGTAATATGTAAACTAAATATGTCATATAATTGTAATTAATAAATATATAATCATTCAATTGTATTTTAAAAGTATTATAATAAATATTACAGTTTAACTTTTTAAGAGTAAAACATTTGCTGAATATAAACAGGCATCGACTACTGAAATGCGCAATTCTAATTTTCATGTATGGTCTGCTAATTTATTTTTACTGACCAATGAGCAGCCCAGCTTGACGGCAGGCCATAACCGCAGCAAAAACAGTCGAACGGTCCTCAGGGGCTGTATTTCTAGTCAAGAAGCCAAAGATCGATGATCCAGCGCCAGTGCCAATACCTAGAGCATTAGAAACTGGTTAAATCACTAAAGCATTAAAATAGACATAACCTTAAAGAATTAGACTGAAACTTCACCTGCAACTAGATGACTGCAGAGCAATAACCATTTGGAGTATCTCATAAAATGCATGAAGTTACCTAAAAACAGACCGAAAGAGATGTTACCCACAAGCCACCAACATTGCAAGTGTTGTCTTCATTTAAAGGAGTAATTCGTACATTTCTTCATCAGATTTGGAGAAATGTAGCATTACATCACTTGCTCACCAACGGATCATCTGCAGTGAATGGGTGCCGTCAGAATGAGCGTTAAAAGCATCTTAATGATGGATTTGTTTTTTAGAAACACGCAGCTTTTGGCTTCACAAGATGATAATTGATGGACTGGAGTGGCGTGGATTACTTGTGGATTATTGTGATGTCTTTATCAGCTGTTTGGACTCTCATTCTGATGGCACCCATTTACTGCAGAGCATCCACTGGTGAGACACTGATGTAATGCTACATTTCTCCAAATCTGATGAAGAAACAAACTCCTCTTGGATGGACTGAGGGTGAATACATTTTAATTTTTGGGTGAACTGTTCCTTTAAGTACAAACTTACCAACCATCTCAAAGACATTGGCGAACAGGATGATTTTCTTGGTGGTGAGTGTGCGATCTGACCAGAAGCCAAACAAAGGACCAGCGAGAAGCCCGCTGAAGCTGTGAATGCTGATAGGCTGAGACCAAGAAAGTACGGTGCGGCATTTA